>NC_061119.1:18871388-19128888 GCF_002878395.1 Capsicum annuum | reverse complement strand
CCTACATATTATGAGAATAAGTTTTAAAAATATAATGAATATGACAAATGGACACCAAAATAAATAATTAATAAAAATTATAACTTTTTAAACCTAGATTGTGTAATAGATACAGAAAAAATAATACAATTATGGATAGGATATATGACAAAACAATTATTAGATAATAATATAAACATAACAGATGCACCAGAATATATAGAAAGAACACTAATAGGATCAGTAAAATTATGGTTTTCAAATTTAAGTGAAAATAGCAAAAAGGTATTAAGAACTAATAAACCTATAGAAGGAACATCATCAACAACAACTAAACTAACACTTATAGAATTATTAAAAAAATATGAAATAGCTATAAAAGATGAATTTGGTAGTATGACAACAATAGAAGAAGAACAAGATGAAGAAAAAGATACAAATAGAAATTTAATCATAAAATTAGCAATATGTAATATGTGTTATATAGATGAATATACTTGCGCATTTAAAGAATATTATTATAAAGGAGTATATAGTATAGAAGAAAGTAAAGAGATCAGAAAATTATATTTTAATAAATTACCCGAACCATTTAGTTCAAAGATAATAAAAAGTTGGGAAGAAGCAAAAATAGTAGATACTTTAGGAGCAAGAATAAATTTTTTACAACAATGGTATAGAAACTTATGTGAAAAATATAGAGAAGAATTAAAAATTGAAAAAACATTGATAAGAAATTTAGCATGTTGCAAAAATAAAATAGCACCCTAATTTGGATGTGAAGAAAGATATTATAAGAAAAGGAAGAGACATAAGAAATATAAGAAATATAAAAAATCAAAATATAAATACAAGAAACCAAGAAAAAGATATTATGTAAAAAATTATAAATACAAAAGACCATATAGAAAGAAGAAATCTATAAAAGAATGTACTTGTTATAATTGTGAAAAGTTAAGCCATTTAGCTAGAGATTGTAAATTACCTAAAAATCCAAAAAATAAACAAATATCAGAAATAAAAATAGATAATACAGAATATATGCAGATAGATTATATAGATTATGAATTAGAAAGTGAGGATAGTATATATCAAAATTTCAGAAACCGAAACAGATAATGAAATAAATAGTGAAATAGATGAATCAAATAACTGAAGAAAATATAAAAATAATAACAAAGGAAGAATATTTAAATGATGAAGGAACGGAACAAAAAATAATATTTGACAGTAACATATTTGATGAAATAAAAGGAAACGAATTAGATTTAAGTGTAGAAAAAATATTTAAAATACCAACAATAAAAAATATTTTTACTAGGAAAAAGGACGAATATTATGTAGTATGCCAAAAGGAACATGTAATAGACTGTAGATATGCAAAAGACAAAGTTAGTATACCACTAGTAACAAAAAGAATAATAAATAAAGAGATAAATGATATAAAAAGTAAAGGAGACCCAATAAAATATGTACACCTTGGAGGTACAGAGATATTAATAAAAACATGTTTTAGAGAAGGAATAGATATACCAATAGAATTATATTTAGCAAATGATAGAATTATAAAACCTATAGAAAAAAACATGATAACTGCTGTAAAAGGAAATCTAATATATCAAAAATTCAAATTTATAATAAGTGCAAATTATTCAGTAGCGGTAACAGATAAAAATATAGATAAATCACTAGTATTATATTGGAAAATATCAGGAATAGAATTAACCACAGGAAGTAAAATATTTACAGCAAGATGCAAAAATTTATATGTATTAACAACAAAACATAAAATAACAGGAAAAAATAAGATTAACAAAATACGAATAGAAAGTCCATTCGAACAGATTGTAAAAACAATAGATTATAATAATTATAGCTATAGAGACGTAGATATATAAGAAAATTTAGAAATAGTAAATGATAGAATAAGTACAACGAAAAGAATAGCTGATGAAAAACCAGAATCATCAAGGTCATCAAAAAGAACAAGTTATGAAATAAATTCAATAAGTAATTTAAACCAATATTACATAACAGGAAAAATAAATGAAAAAGAATATTTAATACTTTTAAATACAGGACAAGAAGAAAATTATATAGCAAAATATCTAGTAAAAAATGAAGAAATAAAAACTGATAATGATGTATGCCCAGATCTACCAAGAAGTTTAATAAATAGTAAAAATATAGCCGAAAAAGAAATAATAATAGGAGTTAGAAAAATAAAAATAGAATTCGAAGTAAAGGAAGAAATGCAAAAAGCAGATATAATATTAGGAATAAAATGGCTAGAACAAGCAAAACTATATAATATAGAACATACACAATTAACCTTAACATATAACAAAGAGAAATTATTCTTAAGAAGATCCTTAACATAAAATGAAAATATATGTATTAATGAAGATAGTAGTAGAAGGATATTACAGTAGTTATTATACGCCTATGATAGATACAGGAGTAGAAGCTAATCTATGTAGATATAATTGCTTACCAGAAAGTAAATGGGATAAATTAAAAACACCAATAATAGTTAAAGGATTTAATAATGAAGGAAGCTTAATTACTTATAAATCTAGGAATGTTAAAATACAAGTATGAGATAAGATATTAATAATAGAAGAAATTTATAATTATGAACTAACATCAAAAGATATACTTTTAGGAATGCCATTTTTAGATAAATTATACCCACATATAATAACTAGAACAGACTGGTGGTTTACAACACCATGCAAACAGAAAGTGAGAGCGAAAAGAGTTAATAATAAAATAAGAAAGAAAACTGATTGGATTAAAGAAAGTGAAAAAATTACACAAAAGTTAGAAAATATAAAAAATGATGAAGATACAATAGAATTAGTAGTATTTTCGATAAATAAAACAGAAATAACTATATTTTCAATAAATAAGATAGAAATAATTAAGAAAAAATTAGAATAATTATATAGTGAAGATCCATTAAAAGCATGGGAAAAACATAAACTACTATAAAAATTGAATTAATAGATAAAAATAGCATAATAACCCAGAAACCATTAACATATAATTTTGACGATTTAAAAGAATTTAAAATGCATATAGATAAATTATTAGAAAAACAATATATACAAAAAAGTAATAGTAAACATAATAGTCCAGCATTTATAGTAAATAAACATAGTGCGCAAAAAAAAGGAAAAAGTAGGATGGTTATTGACTATAGATACAAAAAAGAATTTACAATCATTTTTAGGATTAGTAAACCAAGTAAGTGAATATATTTCAAAATTAGCAGAAACTTTAAAACCACTACAGAAAAAATTAAAAAAGGATGTAGAATATAACTATAATGAAGAAGATAAAAAACAAGTTCAAAAAATAAAATTACTTTGTAAAGAATTACCAAAATTACAATTTCCAGATGAAAATAGAAAATTTATATATATAGTAGAAGCAGATGCTAGTGAATATAGTTATGAAGGAATACTTAAATATCGATATGAAGCAGAAAAATTAGAACACCATTGTAGATACTACTCAGGTACGTTCAATGAGACAGAAATAAATAGGAAAGAATTATGTTCATTATATAAATGTTTGTTAGCATTTGAGTCATATATTGTATATAACAAATTTATTGTGCGAACAGATAATACACAGGTAAGCTGGTGGTTAACAAAGAAAATACAAAATTCAGTTACAACAAAAGAGATTCGGAGACTAGTCTTGAATATATTAAATTTCACATTTATAATTGAAGTAATTAGTACTAACAAAAATGTTATTGCAGATTACATATCAAGACAAAGCTACACAGACTGAAATAATAGAAGAAGATACTCTAGAAAAAATACTCAACACCCTAACTACACTTTCAATGAAAGTGGACAGTATGGGTAATGAGATAGAAAAGCTAAAGACTAATGAAGATAAACTTAAGCCTATAGCTACAAATCAGCTAACTCAGCAGTGTGCAGAGCTATGTCGATCGGAAGACATTAAAGTTCCAGAGCTAGAAGGAGACGATGGAACACTCCATAAAACCCATAACATTTATCAATCTACTTCTGCAGGTATAAGCAAATGAGTTAGTCGACAAAGATACCAGAACATGAATATGAATAAAATATTTTAGAAACCATTTATACCAAAAACACAAAAAGACCCCTTGTTCATAACCCCACAAATCACCACATACCGAGATAGCCTGAACCAAGATAAAAAAGTTTACAACTATACAGCCCAAAAATACATAGAAAATATCTATAGAGTACAAACTTTTCTAAACCTTAACCCTAGAGCTACAAACATCAAAGAACCAAACACAAACTATATAACCTAAAACTTACAAGGATATAACAAGTTAATTGCACTACCCAAAACCAACCCAAGCCTAGTGAAAACTTGTTTTGACTATGGATTACTAAACACCATATACACCCAAGAAGGAGAAGAACTAACAGCTATGGAAGAATTACATAAGATATTCACCAACTACAAAAGGATAACAAAAGGAAATCTATTCAATATAAAGTATTATACTGCACCAGCAGAGATATTATACGACGAAATAAAATCAGTTATACAAGTTGTAAAAATAGGACTAACTAGAGATATGATCATACCGGAAGATATTACGCAGCAGCCAGAGAGATCCATAATCGAGATACCTGATTTCTACGCAAATAAATGACTCATTGGACTAGCTACGATTATCCAAGAATTAGCAAATAATTATACTAATGGAAACCCAATATGGAGCTATTATTCAAGAGACCATCAAATGATTTATTCAAACTCAAAAGAGCTATGACAAGCAGATATGGAAGATGTTAGGCAATGGATAATGACATTACTTAACCTAGAAAAACAATCTACCACAAAAGCAATTAAAAAAGGATTTATTTCAGACGGATTACTGATAAGATATTGTAAGATAATTAGACATAAATATCCAGATCATCAATGTTCAAGATGTAATGGAGAAGGTAACATTATTCCAGAAGTACACCTAGAATAAAAATCAAGAAGATGAGCATACCAGCTAGAAAGATAAGATAAGAAGCAATAATGGAGATATGGAAAAGCAACAGATACGACAACGAGAAGATACCAATGGAAGAAGACAAGATATTAAATTATTTACGTAAAATTATTAGAATTGTTAGAATTATTGTATAGACTTTAGTCTTTTCTTTTTAGCCTCCTAGCCTTTTTGACTTTTTTTAAAGGCTATAGTATTAACTTTTTTGCCTTCTAGCCTTTTTGACTTATTTTAAAGGCTATGACACTGAGTTTTAGGATTTTAGATTCTTTTTACGTGTAAAAACTTTGTAAAGATTTTCATTCTATAAATGGAAGAAACTGAAGGCATTGCAAGGCAAGCCTTCATGTGTTGAAGCAATACTCTCTCCAGTCCACAACAAATATTTTTGCTTAGTTAATTAAAAAACAGACATATTTCAATGGAAAAAGCTATGGAGGAACAAACTTCAGAAATATCAAAACTACCTAAACAGGTATATTTATTTATGATTATGAATAACTAAATTCATAATTCCCAACAATCATGATATGATAAAATAAATTCATATTAGTTACTTTATAGTAGAATTATTCGAAGAATAATATGTTAAGAAGTTTATTAGCAAAGTGGAAACGGAGAAAAATCCCTAAGAACTATGCCATCCTAAAGGTGAAACCAATGAGGCAAGAAGCCGTGGCGGGGAGTAACCACAGTAGAGGCGCTGTTTAAGGGAAAAAGTATCCAAATTACCATGCTAATAGTGACCGAAGAACATGTTATTTAAGAATAATCTAGTATATAGTAATCTAAGATGACCATATTTTGTTATGTACATGGTTGAAGGGAATATTTTGAAAAATAGCAAATTTATGAAAATGAATAATTATTTATCTGATGTGATGGTAGATAAATTTAAAATACTTATTTTGTATGCACTCAAAGATATAAAAGTAGTAGATATAAGAAAAATCATATTAGAAAAAGCATTTGGTAAATATTACATGACTAGAGTAAATTATATACCATACCTACCTAACTACTCTTATAAATACTTACGATGATAAATTACATAGAATTTTTAGAAAACGATATGAGAAACATACAGTTACTAGAAAAACAGATGAAAATAAATATAGACAAATACATGGAAAATAAAGATATAAAATATATAGAATTTCTTAATAAAAATATGCAAGAACTACTAAGGCTAAAACAAACAACTACAAAATGTTATCATAAAATATTTAATCAATTTTAAAAAATAGATCATCTTAAAGTCTTAATCTTATATATACTTAGAGATATAGAAATTATAGATATTAAGAGAATAATATTAGAAAAAGTAATAGACTATGAAATTGAAACCATAAATTGGATAGAACAGTTATACCTAGATAATTACCCAGAAGGATATTATTCAGATTAAGAGATGTTAGAATATATTAGAAAAACTAGAGAAAATCAAGATAATCTAAATAAAGAAATTAATTATAGAAACCGAATTAGAAAAATAATGGAAAATCTAAAAGAAAAATTAATATGGATAGAAGAAACCTTAAAAAATTTAGAAAAAAGTACATGTAATAGTTTATATAATTTAAAAACTTCGCTACGAGAAGAACAACACAAGATAATAAATAACATTGAAAATCTACAATTAGATATACATTACAGTACAACTAGAATAAATTATTATATAGAAATCTGTAACTCAACAATTACTACAAGATAAAATAATAAACCATACAAATTAATGAACACATCTTACGAAAAGAATAAATCATTAAAAGATATTGAAACAAAATTTAAGAAATATCCACGCACAAAGCAAAAGATATTGAAACAAAATTTAAGAAATATTCACGCACAAAGAAAAATAGATTCATCATACAAATAATAAATCTATTTCATAAGACAGTTATCCGCCTAGGTCCGCACCCCCCTGCAAATCCTGGGATAAAATAGAGGATTATTTTATCTAATATTTGGCTGGAGGTATTAGTTAGTCCAGGGATAATTTATCTCACCATTTACACTATAGTGATATAATAAGTTATCTCATATATTTGGTGGGATAGTCAATCGCTGAATAGCTAATCTCAGGATTAATTATCATGGGATAACCCAACCAAATGACACCTTAATGTTTAGTTCATTATATTAAAGTCATGGATACGCCATGGGCGAGTAACTAGGGCAAGTTGGCCAAAAAGGACATTTTGAAAAACATTTAGCAATTTAGTCAAAAGTTCTAAAAAAATTTGTCATATATCCTATTTAATCCACATCACCACAAACTTCTCCAACTCAATAAATTCACCCACAAGTTTTGTAATACTACACTTTAACCCAATATTTTCAACTTATCAAATTTATCCACAAGTTTCTAATAATAATACACTTCAACTCTCTTCATCATCAAAAAATTTAAAATACTATCTAGGTTTCCAAAAATATTAAAAAAAATCCAATAGCTAAAAATAGAATGTGGTTCTTTTCCTCCAAAAAAACCTTTGATTCCGGCATCCTTTTCGGCGTTATTTTTCAGTGATCAACTCTAAATCAGTCCACAAACATCATAAGCTTGTCCATTGCATCCGTTTTACCCCATTTGCTTGTTATCTTCTCAAAAACACTTTTCACCATTGTTAAAAAGCTTTAAATCAGTCACATCACACAAAAACTCTTTAGAAAGTACATTACAATAGCTCAGGCGACTCCAAGTTCATTTCTCTATTCCATGAACCCAACGATCATTGATTAGAAGAAATACTTATAATTTCAAATTTTTGTACAGATATCTACATAGTCATCGACCCATCATCGTCAGTCATCAACCACGCATACATCCTAATATAGACCCTAAGCGTAATCTACCATCAACCGAAGCTTAATTCTAGGATGTCTGTCGGAAAATTTATTCTGATTTCAGGTGATTTCATGGTAGAATGGGTGGATACTCCCAAATGTTAGAAATACAGATCTTTCACCAAGGTGACACTGTCCATTGTTGTTCGCCGCAATAGTTCATACGACGAATTGATTGCAAGTATAATGTAGAGTGGGGATCTAGATGTGTGCTGAGCAACGTGGTGATTAGTTATCTAATACATTAGAGGGAAAAGGTGAATCCTACGATCATAAATAATGATGCACATGTGTCCCTCTATATAATGGATGTTGATGTAGATGGCTTTAGGCCTATTTTAAGGATAAATGGAGTTGTGAGGTCCTTCGAAGGACCGATGAAGTCATCATCACCCCCACCTCGTCGCCCGACAGTCAATGATGATTTGAATTATTATGAGAGCGATGACAATCATCCTATGAATATGGAAGATGATTGTATGCATATGGAAGATATTTCATCAGATTCGCTAGATGTGGAAGAAAACTGTGGAACAGGATCCCAACCAGGACATTCCTTCTCCAACGGAACCAACTTTTATCGTGATCAAACATTTGCCAACAAGAAACAGTTCAAAAAACTACTAGACAGAGCTGTGGTGTGCAGTATTTTGATTGTCATATGGAGAAGAGATGAACCAAATTGTTGAAGGAAAAATGAGTATCTCCTGGTTGTGGTTGGTTATTATAGGCAAGGAAGTACAAAACCTCATACAAATTTCACATATACAAGTTTGTCGGAGTGAACACATGCGGTGTTGAACACGCCACCTGCAAACACAAGAAAATCTCATTGAATTGATTGCTTCACTATGTGTAAATCATTTTTAGGATGGTAAAGGTCCAAGCATAAGAAAAATTCAAGGAATTATGTTCAAAGAGTTGCATCGTCAAGCAAACTACTGTATGTGGTAGAAAGGAAGTGTAATTGCGAAGAACATCATTTGCGAGACACCGGAGCATGGATATGCTTGCTTGCCGTCTTTTTCTCATATGGTGGAGTTGTTGAATCCAGGGTCTTCCTACACTATCTTGGTAAATCAGATTGATGGATCATTCGTTTACTACTTCTTAGCATTCGGAGCTTACATACGGGAATATGCTCACATAAGAAAGGTAATTTCCATCGATGGTACACATTTGTATGGAAAGTACGGAAGCGTGTTGCTGAGCGCAGTTGCACAGACACCAAAAATCACATCTTTCCAATTGCCTTTTGTGCCGTCGAAAAAGAGAACGATGCTTCTTGGACCTTCTTCTTCCAGAAGTTGAAGTCTATCATAGAATACGAACCAGATCTATGTGTCATCTCCGATAGCAACATTAGCATCCCTAATGCCTTCTTCCGTGTATACACTCGTGCACATCACTTACTTTGCATGAGACACCCCGCTAAAAATCTTTGTGTAAATCAATACTGTGGAGAACATCTTTATCTATACTATGTTACGACAAAGACATATTCCTTTGATGAGTTCAGTGAGAATTTTAAGGAATTGAAGAATAATTTCCCCGAGGCAGCACATGTCCTTGAAAATATGCTTGATTTTGAAAAATAGAGTAGAGCATACTTCCCGGACAATAGGTATGATATGATGACCACAAATATCATCGAGTTGCTCAACTCTATTTTGATAGATGTATGGGAGTACCTTGTGTCGTACATATTCAAGTCAATTGCTAAAAAAATTGGTAAAAAGTTTAGGGAGAGACATGCCTATGTCGATGAAAAAAAGAACAAATATGTGCCTTGTGCGGAAAAGATCCTAAGGGATAACAAGAGTGCGAGAGATTCCTTGTATGTGACTAATCCAAATGGGGTTCTAGACTAGTACACAATGTTCGGAAATGGTGTTACTGCCAAGGTCAATCTCTTAGAGAAGATTTGTTCTTGTAAAAACTTTGACTTGGTGAAAAAGCCATGCGAACATTCAATGACAACTTTGCAAGCAAAGTATAGGGATGGCGTAGGTTAGGGTAACTCCATCTACGAGTACTCTTCGCCAATATATAAAGTTGAAAGTTACCTCCTCGCATACTTAGAAGCAATTAAGGTTGTCCCTCCAGAGGCCGGATGGACTGTGCCATAGGAATTGCTAGACACTAAAATTTCTCCACCCTCCTACAAAGTCAAACGCGCTAAGGGAGTTGGTGAGACATTCAAGTCTAAAAGGAAGAATAGGTGTTCAATATACAAGAAATTCGGGAACAAAAGAACCACGTGTAGCATGGCCAAAAAATCATAGATAGGCTTTTTTTTACTTCAATTGTAAAGATACTATTTTGGGGTATAAATGAGCATTTCATTAGAATTTAACATTCAGTTGTTATCAATTTAAAGCTTTGTCTACGATAGACTACATACATTCTCCGGTATATATTTCACCCGGTCTATTAAATAATATATATTGGTTATATTATTACTTATCAAATATACTATGTGGGTATTTATACCGACATATCTCTCTAATAGATACATTGAATCATTGTTTTCTATTCCCAATTAATTAAAAGCTACAAACACATCTGCTCTCTAGAAAAACCATTAGTATATGCAAACCAGGCATTTTCTATTCCCACAGCATCGACTGACCATTGGTTAGATATATGAAAGGACGTCATATATAGGTCTATAAGTACAGGGCCTATTTCTATGTAACCCTTCACTTGTCCCTAAACACAAAAAATTAGAAACCCTCTTCTTCTTCCCCAAAACTGAAATTATGCCTGGTCACAGAATTACTATTCGACCAATCAGACGAGTTCCCCCTCGTCACTATAATTTGCTTCTGCTTCGAAATAATTTTGACCGGCTTTTATACGACCTGGGAGAAGACCGCCATTACTTGGAGCGTGAGCCCTGACGAATTGCTCATTTCCTCCGAGCAATTCTGGAGCTTTTTGGAATGGATGGCAACAACTACATCACACCCCCCCCCCCACCTTCTCCATAATTTAGTTTACATTTTTTATTTTTTTTATGTTGTTCAATTTTTTTTGGTTTCTTCATTGCTGAAGAAACTTTCTTAGAAGGATTTTGTTAGAAGAAAGATTCTTCTATTTTCCCCCTTTTGCTATAAATTATAGTATGTAATTCAATGAACAAGTTTAATATAAGTATGTTGTTTCAGTTTGAACATTATGTTTATCATCTTTGTTTTGATATGCAAACCAAGCGTTTTCTTCTGTACAGACAGAAATTTCAAATATGTATGTCTTATTCAATTAATAGTAATGTAGTTTGACTTAATTAATTTCAAGTTGTTATAAAAAGTGATATATAGTCTATCATCAATCGTATACTCTGTCTTTCCTCGAAAAATAATAACATATTTTGGGGTTGGTGCAATAAAATAATTAAATTAAAAATAATTTAAATAGATAATCACATGTTTTGGGGCTGGTGGAACAAAATGATTAAATTAAAAATGATTTAAAATAGATAATCACATATTTTGGGGCTGGTGGAAGAAAATAATTAAACTAAAAATGAATTAAATAGATAATATTGAGGGTCCATCGATTAGTCTTGTCTATAGACTGGTGGTGACACTTAATAGACCATCGTAGATCATGACTTATGTTAGCCATCAATTTGTCTGATCTACCTTAGACTTACACCTTTATTCGTGCATCGATTGATCTCCTGATTATGCATAGACCACATTGATCTATGTACAATGCTATAGAACGTCACTTGGATGTAGTTAAAAAATAGAAAAATAAATTAAAAATAAATGTAATTTGATTTGTACATATTTGAATGAATGTAAACATGACACATAATTATATTAGAGCTTATACAAATTAGGGGGTGAATTAAGGAGTGTGTGGATGGGTAGTGGTTGAATATTCAATATCCTAAGAGTAATGTTTGTCAAAGCACAAGTATGTATTAAAGATATATATTGTATTTAGGATGGTGATTGTTCAATCACTATCCATTTCACACACTATTTTGATTTAGGGGTTGTGATAGAAGGAGTATGTGGAATGTGTAGTCATCAAATACAATATACATCCTCCAAACATACTTATGCTTTGACAAATATTACTCTTAGGATATCAAACATTCAACCATTTCCCATCCACACACTTCTTAATTCACCCTCCCTGATTTGTACAAGCTCTAATATGATTATATGTAATGTTTACACTTATTCACATGTGTAGAAATCAACACTACATTTATTTTTAATTTAATTTTTCATTCTTAACTACATCCAAGTGACGGTCTTTAGCAGTGTACATAGAACAACATGGTCTATGCATAATAAGGAGATCAATTGATGCACTACTGAAGGTATAAGTCTACAGTAGACCAAACAAATCGATGGCTGACATAATTCATGATCTACGATGGTCTATTAAGTGTCATCAAAAGTTCAAAAAAATAAAATTACTGATCCAACAGTAATAAATGGCTACTTTTATAATCCATTAGTGTCAGCACTTCATTTTTACATCATATATAAGGTCGGTCTTCCCTCATTATTTTATTTCATTCGCTTTGTTTTGTTTATAAAAATTCTACAATGTCTCAAGCCTCTTAAACATCAAATTCTAAAAATACTCTAATTTTTCATTTGGGGAATGCGGCAGTCTTGAGGACGTCACGTACGGACTCAAATTCAGGTCGCAAATTTTATAATTGTGCAATTGCGAAAGTGAGCTGTGTGTATCTTTTTTAGAAAGTTAAGTTAGTCGTTATGTAATTATTACTTTTTTCTAGGATAATTGCACATGCTCATTTTTTAAATGGCTTGATGAGCTATAACCTCCAACCAGTCCATCAATGTAGAGTTTGGGACCCGAGACATTAAATTTTCAAGGCTTGGCAAAATTTAATCTACTACCAAGGCTCCAACAATCCGAAGAAAATAAAGATTTTCTTATGACCTTATTCAAAGAAGATGAAGAACAAAGGGATCACTTTAAAGTGTTGCTACATGACACCCAAAAAGAGTGTGATCAACTAAACAAATATTTATTTTGGCCGAAGAAAGGGAGAATGGCCTAAAAATGATGTTATGTGCTATGATGCTAGTATTCGTTCTTTGCAAAGGTGTAACATGGATGTAGTGGTATGGAATAAATATTAATACTTCTATTTTTCTATAATGTTACTTCTATTTTTCTATAATGTTAATACTATTTTTGATAGAATCATAGCCAATCAAACAACCCGACGACTTAAAACTGACCTGCATGGTAATGATAGACTATGCATGCAGTATACGAAAGATCAATTATGCATTCTATGATATCAACCATACACTATACCAACTATGAAAACACCCTGCATATTCAAATGGCTATGCCAAAAATCAGTTTGGCAGAGACAGATTCAGTGTAGAATAATTACAACTACCATAAAATAGAAGAATGTTTCTAATATCCTACCAACATATTCTTTAACTTTCATACTTGTGAAATAAAAAAAAATATTTGTCCTATCCTAACAACTAATCATTCAACAACACATTAACAATGTTAGCATTAAAATAACTTTTTCCCGATATTCCTCATCAACACAAATGTTACTATTGATTTCACCAACGATATCCATGACTACATCTTTTTGATTAGCTTCAACTCTTTTTTTCTTAACAACTGCATCTGCTTATTTATTCTCACCTTCTTCTCCTTCTTTTTCATCATCTGCAGCAGCTGTTGCTTCTTAAACTTTCTTTTCTTCCCCAAATTCTTCTCTTTCTTCACCTGCAATAGCTGTTTCTTCCTTATCTTCTTTTTTTCCTTCACCTGCTGCTTCTTTCTCATCTTCTTCCTTTTCCTTGCCTTCTTCTTCATCTTCCGCTACTTCTTTTTCAGCTTCTTCTTCTGCTTTTGCAGCTGCTTCTTTTACACTTTCTTCTTGGCTCTTATCTTCGTCCATTTCTTCTTCTTCTTCCTTTTCCTCTTCTGCCACAATAGAGGCCAATTCACCTATTTTGCTCCTTTTTTTCTTCTTCTTTATTCCTCTTCGATTCACGAAGGCCCACATGCACTGTATCATCATATTACAAATTATTACTTATATTTAAATCTTAAAATTCATTAACAGCATCAATTATCGAATGAAGTTACCTCACTCGTGTTGTCACTTATTCTTTTACTTTTTCTTTAGTCTTTTCTCTTTGATAGAGGCAGCAATATCCAACAACGCTTCCTCGAGCACAACAACACACTTATGAAGATCCCTAGGGGATAAGGTTCCTAATGCATCTTTTGAGGTGCTCCAAGAATCATCATCACCAACGCGTAATCCAATGGGGTTACCACCCAAATCCACGTTATTATCACTGTCCTCATTTGAAGTAAGGACAATCACCCTTTCTAACTCTATCTTCAAGTCATTGAGGACGTTATTCTTCACCTCGTTCGTATATGGCTTAAATGTAACCATGTAATACATATTTGTCTCACAAATAGTAGGAATGATGTACGGGTGCAAGTTCTAAAAAAATTAATTAACAATTACATAGCATTCGAATCTCCAGTAGTAGTATTGCATAATAAAAAATAAGTTCATAACTCGGTAACTTTTCCTTTATACTTGAATGGATTGCCTTCGGTTATCTTGTCTCTTTTTGTAGTATGCCATCTGAGGATGTGGGGAATGAGAAATGGCTCATCCGTTGATTTTCCAGCAAATTTTTCAAGATGAGGAAAGGCCTCATAGATCTAAATCTTTAAGCAGCACAACAGTGAAAAATAACTCGGAGTCTATGAAATAGTATAAATAAAATGAGTATCTATGATAAAATCACTAAAGAGTTTATGGTAGATACCATGAATGCCCAAGGAAATTCGAATAGAGCATAGGATGTCTTCTGCTTCTCATCAAATACTTCCCTCTGCTTCTTCAGGTCACTTTTCTTCTTTAGATAGTCCATGGTGAGTTGAAATATCCCTTTTTCCCATGGATAACTCTCGAAGAAACTCAAAGGATCGACCATTCGAATCAATTTTGTGTCGACAACCTTCAGCTTATTCCCACTGACCAGGTGTAGCAAGTTGGCAACCGTAATATTTTTGTTTTTCGTCACCTTAAAGAAAAAATTTACCCCCTTTGCTAACACTTTCTTCATTTTTGATTCATTAGGGCACGATGAGTAGTTTAGCCCCTTGATCAAACACAACTCTTTCAAGCCAAAACAGACAGACTTGTTATTAACGCAGAACAACATCTCATGACGCATCTTATCGTTCTTGACACATCGCAATAACAAATAATGAACCAACTGCCCATTGAACTTAAGATATTCCTGCAAATTTCTCAGGTGTCCAAAACAGGACCGCTTAAATCTTTTTTTCAACTCCTGGTCGACAAGAACTTGCTAAAATTCTCGATAATAGCCATTCTTGATCTAACTATTATCTTTGTCGGGAAAGATCCAACCTTGTCCATTATCGTTCGAAGGTCGTGGTATCATTACTATTTCTCCCGCTTCCCTCGCTATCTTCACTGTCACCACTAACACAGTGCTTGGCAACATCTTCACTGGACTCGACGTAGTCGTTTGTCTCCTTTAACTCCGAATCTGATTCGGACATTGAGTCTTCAATTTTCTTCCTTTTTGAGACATTTTCAACTGTCTCAACTTTTTTTTTCTACTTCTACCAGCAGAATCAGAAGCGGTACCGGCTTTGCGTTTAGGAATGATATTTTTTTACCCATTTTCAAGACAATCTACACCTGCAAAACAAATCTCCTATTTTAAGTGAATAGACCACAAGTATATCAACAGAAATACTCAATGCTTAAATGAACCCCTCTTAAAAAATTAAGAAATTTTCCACCATTAAACAGTTCACTACACAAACATACAATAACTGAGCCAAAATCCAACATGCAGTATCAAAACACAATAATTGCTAAAAGTCAAACTAGTGCACCTAATAAATTAATTACCTATTAATCTTTCAATTTTTACTATTTTAGCAATCATACTTTAAAACAATTCTATACGTCTAAAAATAGATTTCAATCGTCTGCATTCTAATTTCATATACCACGGATCTACGGACAGAAACGAGTCATTGTTTGAATCAAGTTGCCAAAATAATAGTTACCCCACCATTCAACACTTCATTGCTATAAAAAAACCAGAACTAAACCAAAACTCCTAAACAAAAAATTTAAAAATCAACACCGTGATCGACAAAAAAGTTTGTCAAAACTGCCAAGTAAAACCTCAACCATTGCTTTAAAATCAAACTCATTACCTATAAAATTCTCATTTTTTAACTACTTAATCAACCAAATTCGAAAATAAATAAATAAATTTCCTACATTACTACGAATCGATTAGCAAAGAAACAAGTTTAAATAGATCTAGAAATAATCGCAACTTGATTTTAACTAACCTTACGGAGCAACAACAACCCCTTAGCAATTGGAGAAGAAGAAGAAATGAAAATGACGTTTTTGGGATGAAGGTTCTATAAGCGGGAGTTGAGAGAATTGAAGAGGAGGGAGAGAGGATTTTTTTTGGATATTGAAATAAGTGGAGGGTGTTAGGTGTATTTATTAAATTTGTAAAGTTCTAAAAATAATGAAATGGTGGCCCCACTTTTTACACCCTAACCCTAAAAAGTAAATCAAAAACAAATTAAGTAGGTAAATGGCTAAATAGTTTTGGAAAAGGTTATTCTTGCCAATTTTTCCCGATTAACTACTGTGGCTGAAAACGCTTGAAATGAAAAATCAAGATCCATTTAAGGTAAAGTACTCAAGATAAGATAGGAAATTAAATTTAGAGAAATAGGAAAAATGGCAAGGTCTTAGCTGATACATGAACGCTTAGAGAAATAGGAAATTGATGAGAACACTTGGAATACTCGTAACATAACAAGTAACGTTGGTTGATTTGGGTTTACTTAGGCGATGTACTTCAAACCTTCATCGTTTTGGAGGAAGGTAAGTTGGTTCAACCTTCATGTTTTCGTGCTAGTAGTTCAATTAACAATAGCAGGTGAGCTCTATTTCTTTCTTTCCACCCTTTGTCCATTATATTTTCCAGTGTAAGAAATAGATGACGCAGTTTGCGACAATTGTATCATAAATTTCTTTGTTGTTGTCTACTTAGGTCTCGCAATTTTCTTTAGCTAGACCTTGGTAAGGTTGATGGTTAAGAAGTCATGATATTTTCAGTTCTTATGTATCTCCCTTATTTTGTACTTACATCTCTTCTAATGAGGATAACTTGTAATTCTCTTATGGTTATGTTCAGTTATAATTATATCAGTTGATTATTAACCTCAGTTATTTGTAGATAGCTTCGACTAAAATGACCTTTTCTTTTAAATCTTTTGCAAGGATGCTGCACCTTTATCATCTCATGTCAAGTCACCTGTACTTAACAAAACTAAATCTAAAGTTTAGAAGTTACTAACGATGCCTTTGAACCAAGTGCTTCTCCCTGAAAATTATTCAGTCTTAGTGACCGCCTTTCCTATAAATACTGGATCACCTAATCTCTCAGTTGAGAAAACACATGCTTTGAAGAAACTGGAGAAAAATGTTCCATCACGGTTAACAATTTTCATCATGCGAAGAGGCAGGAGGATGACTTTTTTAGTAAGATTGCCAAGAAGGTAAACCTGATTGATAAGCTTACTAAAAGCCAGGAGCGTTCCAATGATCTCAAGCACCATCGCATTGAAATTGATGATTCTATTTCAAAATTGAAGGTGAGACTAGAAAAAGCAGAGATGAATAAGAGAGCAATTGAGGAACAAGAAATCAATTTGAAAAATGAAATCTCCCCATTGGAAGCTGCATTGGAAGAACTAGGAGCTGAATCTCTAATTGCAAAGAAAGATATGGATGACTCTCTAACTACTCAAGCAGAGGCTAGTTGGGCAGACTGTAAACAAAAGCTAGTTGCCTTGGGAATGTGAAGTTGTCAAGACATAGTTCATGGATGAAAATATGTTTTGTTGTTTACTCAAACTTATTGATGTTTAATTTGAACAAGTGTTTATCACTTTTTCAACTGAATTTTTAATGTTTGTTAATTGGCAAAATATATTATTTCATAAACGTTTATATATAATGCAGCAAATTCTATGGGGAGGAGTGTGGTGTTATGGGGCTCGGGAGGAGTCCCATAAGAAATGCCACATACACAACTTGGTTTCCCTATTTGTTCTGCATCTAGGTTGATATATATAGCGCCTTGTGGGAGTAATAAGTGCATGAGTAATATGTCGTAGTTGTTTCATTATTTATATGTTTTCTAGTATCTGATCAACTTCTTATCTGATCGACTTCTAGTTTATTATTCCTTTGTTATAGTTCATATGTTGTACTCTGGACCAAAATAAGTTACTTTTTAAATCAATTCACCAAAGTAATATTTTTTTTTGAAACTTTACCAAACAATTATAAACGTTGTTCCCGGTAACGTATTAAGCTTTAATAAAAGTTAATAGACCAAAAAGAGTCGTGGATGATGTTAAAATAGGAATCGTTACTGTCAGTAACGTTTTTGACATAAAACGTTACTGGCAGTAACGTTTTTTGACATAAACGTTACTAGGAGTAACGAGACTTTGCAACTTTATCACATCAGAATCTATGTACAAATCTGATGTTAAATTCGTTACTGTTAGTTATGTTTTAGCTTTAAAATGTTTCTCTTAGTAACGTTACTCTGAGTAACTCAAAACTCGGACACCACAGAGTTTTGAGTTGATTTTATAGTATCGTTACTCAGAGTAACGTTTAAAAGCTAAAACGTAATTTGTAGTAACGAATATAACGTCTGATTCATACAAAGATTCTGATGTGGCAGAGTTGCAGATTCTCATTCCTCACCGTAACATTTTATGTCTTAAACGTTACTGACACTAACAATTCCTATTTAAACATAATCCACCGCTCTTTTTGGCCCGTTAACTTTTTTAAAGCATAATATGTTACTGGAAATAACGTTTATACTTTGGCAAAGGTTTCAAAAAAATATATTACTTTTGGTGAATTCATTTTTAAAAAAAAAATTATTTTGGTCTAGAGCTCATATTTTCCTCATATTTTCCCCTTATTAAAAGTCAGGTATCAAAAGAAGTGCTAATTTTTCCTAATGTAGGTTTAAAAAGAATATTTCTTTTCCAAGAACTTAAGTATCAAGACAAATATATTACTTTTTTTCTTCAACTCGCATGTAATGATAAAATTGAAGAAACCGTCTGTTTTCACTTGCATTCTCCAAACAAATGTTTATATTTCTCTCAATCATATAGAAATAAGACAAAATGCAGTTGTGCTACTGCATCAACAATCGTTCTGCCTATTCGCTTCAACATCAAAATCATCATTTTTCGGTAAAGTATTACACAATACTAAATGTTCGTTACGTGGCCTCTTATTAGAGCTCTACATAACTAAATTGGACCCAATAAAAATCTTACTTATTTAAAAAACAGTCATTTTAAATAACATAGCCATATTCCATTTTATTAAGTCCTATATCAATCAGATTCAATATCCGAATTTAAAAAAAAAAAGAAGTTTGAGAATTCAACGTAAATCGTTATAAAAAAAATGCAAAAAAAGAAGTTTGAGAATTCAACGTAAATCGTTATAAAAAAAATGCAAATACTCGGCTGGGGAGGTGGGGGGGGGGGGGTGGCGGCTGATTTCGATGATATTTATAACTCCAAGTATTGTGACTATTTTGCATATTGTATATTATCATTGATCAATTAGTCGTTTTTTACATTTTTTTTATTGCTATTTTTTACTTTCTTTTTCCCCGTTCCGACCTGGTAAGCCCGGCACATTTAGAGTGCTCGGCCTGATGGGCCCCCAATCTACAGGGCTTCCGGTCCCGGGCTGGGCCATCTATGTTGACAGGCATAGTGAACCGGCCCGTTTAGAGGCCCGAACCAAGCTCACTGGTTACCCGACCCGGTTATATAAATTTATTTTTTTTTAAAAAACAACAATTAGCTTTTAGTGGGCCATTGGATCGTTGAGGCCCAACAACATTATAGCCGTTTTGACCTTCCAATGGCTAAAACCCACTTTTTGGCATTTTATTTTAAAAAAATTAATTCAAAAAATTTCCTATAAATGCCCCCAATTCAAAATTCATTTTTCACACAACTCACAATCTCATTTTCTCAATCTCTCTGAAATATTCTAATTATCTCTTAAAATGCACAATTTTATTTTTTAGTTGTGCAATTACAAAAATCAAGTGGAAGTATTCTAAAGTCGCAACTTTCGAATACTACAAATAATTAGTATTGTCGTTCCATCTCTCACTTCTAATTTTTAATTAGTGTATTAATTGTTGAATATTTATTTTATTATTTCGGTGTATTTTGATTATTCTTTAGTTTGATTTATATTATGGATAAATTAAGAAACCTCTGTAAAAATGTCAAATTTTTTAATCCCGGAAGTGTTAGTGGTAGTAAAAAATAAATTGGTGGCGGTTTCGATAGAGGTAATTCAAGTACTAGATATATCCATATGTCAGGTAGTATCGGTACAAGGGCATCTAAGTTTGAAAATAAAAGGATACAAATCAAATAGTCCAAAATAGTCAATGCATTCGTCTCAAATACAAAAGACTGAATAAAGACAAGAGGGAAACGGGCGACTCAAATCTCCAAGAGCTCACCCGGTCTCCGAAAGTTCAATGCAGCACGAACTCAACTTAGCAGCTGAAACTAGTACTCGGGTCTGCATCAAAAGAATAGAACAAGTGTAGCATGAGTATCAAAACAACGGGTACTCAGTAGGAATAATTGACCGACCAAGATAAATCATGATATGAAGATGATATAAAGTAATATAATATCTCTAAGTCAAGGTACAAAATCGAACTTGAATCATCTTGATCACCACTATATATAATTAATAATCAAACTAGAAAAATACTATGACTTATCAATTGATCAGGTGTAAATCCCATTATATATGAAGTAAATAATCCGAAATAGCAAAGAAACATTAGTACTATCATAATCGCATAAGATCAAGGTGTCATACTGTAACACCCCAATTTTTTGAATCAAAATGCTACATGGTACTCATGAACCCAAAGGACCACAAGCTAACCCATGACTGATATCTGTACCTGTATACTGTATAATATATAATAAAATGCGGAACATGAACATGAAAGGCCATAAGGTTCGAACTGAACAAACGTCTGATAACAAAATATCTGAAAAAGGTATAAAAATACCAAAATATGTCATAAATACTTAAAATAATGAGATCTGAATATCTAATCTAACATTTAGTCTGAAAGCCTCTAACTGAATTGAATAAGGAGTTGAAGGAACATGTCTCCAACTAACTCCATCTAGAAACTGAATAGTAAATATAGCAGTAATCATATTGTCCTCAAATGATAGGGACTCACTGCAAACTCTTAACACTGGAATGCTACTGCTAATATGGAGCTCGTGCCTCTGAACCTATGGTTTAACATACGAGAAAGCACCATAACGCAAATGCGTCAGTACGTCTGAATGTACTGAGTATACGAGTGAGGTAGAATAAATGCGAAAGGTATATACATGAACAATGTTGTCTAATATGATCGTGAGAATACAGACATGCATACATAACTATAACTGAACTCGTGGAGATACTGACTACTGAGTCTGAATACTAACAACATTAGTGTACTGATACTGAGATACTGAATAGATGAGCGACTATTTCTGACAGTTCAAATTATGAAGAACTGGTCTGGTTGACAGTGTCTGACAGTCCTGAAGCTGAATACTGATATCATGAATTTAGATAACTGATATAACTGATACATAAGTTCATAAAACTGATATAACTTATATAAATGTGATTATTGGACTAACCGATATAACTGATACTAAGCAACTTTATCTGACAGTCTAAGTCTGATGGAACTATCTGAGTTCCATTCTACTTAGAGTAACTAAATCTGAGATGAGTCCTATCTAGCGGGTGATCTTTAAATCTAATGATTTTGACACTGATTAATCATAGTTGAGACCAGTCCTAGATAATTGGTGATCTTGAAGTCTATTTACAATGATAAGCATTGACAGTATCTAACAGTACTGAATCTGTACTACTAAGCTGAGTTGACTTTTCTGATAGTCCTGAATCTGTAACTGAAACTGTGGGATGTATTCGTCTAATCGACATGCCCCAAGCTAAGTTGAATGGGATCCAATCTCTGCCCTGACTGGAAGAGTGTCAGTACCGCGCCACCAGTAAAGACATTTGCTTTGGATTCAGTCCTAATCTAGCGGGTGACTCCTGGGATCAGTCCTATACATATAAATGTGCTAACGAGTGACCCCTGAGTATGTAAGTCCTATCTAATGTGTGACATTTTGTACCTATGCTGGCAATGTAGTTCTGGAACTTAGAGATTGCTTCTAGGGATCTCATCCTATTCAAGCGGGTGAGTCCCCATCCCTAGGCTCGCTCGGTGATGAATGCTACTCTCATCTGAAAGACACTAAACTAAATAATTGGGCTAAACTAAATAACTTAACTGAATTGATTTGCTTAACTGATACTAATTAACGGAACTGAAAATAGTAGTATTGTTTAGCAAAGCTAAAACTGAGTTTACTGGATTTCGATGACGGATGAAATATAATGAGTGATGAGGACTGATTAAGAGTATTGAAGTTACTGATATTGACTTTGAATACTAATATTACAGATATTACTGAGTACAAGATCACTGAGATTACTGAACTACTGAGGTTACTGGATTTTTCCTGAGTCACATAACTGACTGAATGCTATAGATCATGGCTTGACTTAGAGAGTCATTATAGCATGACATGGCTCTAGGAACACAACTATATTTTTGGTACGAATACCCCCAGGACTCAATGGAAGGAAACTGACACAACCTGACAGACTTGATCATAAGATTGGAGTCCACAATTCACATCATCATAAATAGAGGATATTATACATCATGTAGTTCATCAACATATTAAGCATGGTAGAGAGTGCATAGCTATATTTCATGTGCATATTGTATATCTCCATTATCATCATGCTTCATACCACAACAATAGCAATACATTAAAAGCATGGAATTCATATTAAAGTATATAGCTAACATGGACTTGTCATTTAGACATCATGGAACCATATAAACATAAATTTATAGCATCCTAAGCATTTTATCGAATACCTTGCATGCAATCTTTAAGGCATAGCTGTGTTTCATAACTTGTACCATTTTACACCCTCTAAGGTTTATTGTTTTTAACTCACAAGCGTATACATTCCATGAAAACACCGCTAGATATCATCTTGAAACTTAAACAACAATCATCAACATGTACATACTCATATAACTACAAAAATTTTACAAAATAGTATTTAAAACATGGTTCTTGAGATCTATGAATGGATTGGATCCATAGATGAACACTACACATACCTTAGAAAGGAAACCTTAATGATTTGATAGAGAGTTCTTGAATTGAGAAACATAATTCTTGATTATCTTGGAAAAAGGCTTGAATCTTGTTTGAGAGATGAGTTTGATGGAAACCCTAATCTTGTGGTTGAGAGCATAAGAGAGGGTTTTTGAGATGCTTAACTGAAGAAAAATAGGAAAAATTATGCCTCGTTAGGGTTTATAAGTCGTGGGAAGTAAAGGGAAAAGATCAAAATGCCCTTATGAAATAAATTCTCAGTTGCTGAAAATAATAGCTGACGACATTTGTGACAAGGCGTCAAAAGTGTGGTAAGCCGTCAAAAATGTCATCACATAGAAGATGGATTTTGCCTAAGGCTGATGACATTTATGACATGGCATAAAAAATGTAGTAATCCATCAAAAATGTCGTCACATAGAAGCTAGATACTACCTAAGGCTGACGACATTTGTGATATGGCGTCAAAAATGTGGTAATCCATCAAAAATGTCATCACACAGAAGCTGGATACTTCCTAAGGCTGACGACATTTGTGACATAGAGTAAAAAATATGGTAAGCTACCACGAATGCTGTCACTTAGGAGCTGGATTCTACCTAAGGCTGACGACCTTCGTGATAGGGCGTCACAAATGTGGTAAGCGACCACGAATGACATCACACTATTTCCAGTCTGACATGCTGGAGTAAAATAGGAATAACTCTTTCCTACAATATCAGATTTAGGAGAAATTGGTATCGTTGGAAATCTAATTCAGTTATCTATCTTTTTATAGGTCATGGGCCCAAAAATTGCAAGTATAATGAGAGATATGATCGTTTGAAGTTGACTATACTAGTATCCTTCTCAAGAATTCTATCGGTAAGGAATGTTTTGATTCGTCTGATAGCTCAGAGTTATTTAAAGGCTTAATATACATCTTACCTACTCATAAAACTATAAAAGAACCATGATTTACTATGTATGAGATTGGAACATGGCTCTAATACTGGTTTGGATTTTTTGAGGTATTACAATATCTCCCTCTTGGAAACATTCATCCTCGGATGATGACTGCTTGAGAGAGGAGAAAACATAAAACGATGCATATATAGCATGAATGAATGATCATGATTTCATCACTGACATGACTGAAAACTGATCATATCATAATGTACATGTATATCTGATGCATAGGTAGCTGATTTATGAATGTAGGACTTAGTGTTCCGATAAACTGAGTTTCTCAAACTGAGAATGTATATCTTATGCTTAACTGATAAGTTGAATCCATGCATATTTGATACATGATTATATGAATGACATGGTACATGAATACATGACTGAAAGTACTGATAAGCTGACCATGCATATATGATGGGTGAATACATGACTGAACTGACTCACGAACATGCAACTGAACATGCAATGATAAAGGCACTAAGATTGAACTGAAACATGAGAACATGACTGAGTCTGCTATGTGACATATTGACTGAACATCATGAACTGAACAGAACCTTTGAATACTTGACTTACAGCTGAGTTCTAACTTTAGGGTCAACTTATGAGTACCTTCTATTCTAGACTGAATTTATTATTCAAGGAGAAACTAAAAGATCTAAGACATGAGAGTGTTAAGAGAAGGTGGGGTATCTCCCCCTTGTGCCACTACGTCCCTCTAAGAAGATACTGGGTGATGCACAGAGCATCTATGAACTAGATTATAGATAAACTTTGGGAGTCTGAAACTAATGCATGATGAATGAGATGAACTAAGGATATACATGACATAGTATTGATTTATTTGATCAGTGAAGGCGTAGCATAAATCATGGAAACTGAGTATAATAGGGAGCATGATACGTATACATGAGTCATGAGATGTATAACCTGAGTCTGGAATTTCTGAGTTTATGGAACATGATTTGTAACACTGAGTAATCTAGAACTGAACTCCATATACTGGGAACTGAAAGCGCACACGATTCTATGAAATGCATGTGAACATAAGTTGTATTCATGGAATCTGAGATATGAAGCATACATAGGCACTATGCTGACTGAAGTACGAAAATTTACGCTGAGATAAGGATGGGTCGGGAATCGCTTTCCCTAATTGGTTTTCTATACATACTGGCACTACTATTGGAATCTGAGAGCCTGACTTGGTTACTTGATGTATTATCTCGCCCTTAGCTTTAAGCCATCATCATACGTCAGTGAACACTAAACTAATCTCTGAGTTGAACTACAATCATCATCACATACTAACACTCTGATTAACACATGCTTGCCTTACTAAACACATCATCCGCCCCTGTTTTCCTCACATACTACAAGTATCACATTTTCACCTTCATGCTTAATTTCGAGTCAATAAACTTAAATTTCCAACTCACACTGTTCAAGCCTACTGATTCATTTTGGCACAACTTCCCCATGACTAAATAGTCTGTTCAATATGGATATTATTATCCCAACTCTACTACTACTAAACTCTTAGGTTTATGCTTCTAACTCTAGTCATATGCTATCATAGGATTTTGAGAAGTGATCTGCTGGCATATCTAAATCTGGGTTCGAGAACGAGTTCTCATGATCATGAATGAGATCCGTACTACTCTGGGACATAACTGAACTAATGGGATACTATTAAGAATAAGGGAAATCCCCTAGCTATCTGTAGGGACTATTTGAGAAAGCCCTATCTGTAAGACTTGAGCTTCACTACTTCTGTTACCTTGAAAGTATGGTAAAGTTGACATGACTAAAGCATGATGAGAATCTACATAAGTTTTCTTAGAGAACCTTTTTATAGCATGATCTGAGACATGAAAGAAGGGAAATTGTTCCTAAAATATTTCATAGCTTCCTGTACAAAAGTGTTATGCACAATACATGCATGTATAAGACTCTACTATATACGGCTTTCATACTTCCTAGGGCTCTATTGAACCTTAGGCTCTGATACCAAGTTTGTAAACCCCGATTTTCTAAACCAGAATGCTACACGGTGCTCATGAACCTGAAGGACCACAAGCTAACCCATGACTGATATCTGTACCTGTATACTGCATAATATATCATAAAATATGGAAACATGAACATGAAAGGCCATAAGATTTGAACTGAACAAATGTCTGATAACAAAATGTCTGAAAAAGGTATAACAATATCAAAATAAGTCATAAATACTGAAAATAATGAGATCTGAATATCTAATCTGACATCTAGTTTAAAAGCCTCTAACTGAACTGAATAAAGATTTGAATGAACATGTCTCCAACTAACTCCATCTAGTAACTGAATAGTAAATGTAGCAATAATCACATCATCCTCGAATGAGAAGGACTCACTGTAAACTCTGAACACTAGAATGTTACTGCTGATCTGGAGCTCGTGCCCTTGAACCTATGGTGTAACATAAGAGAAAGCACCATAGCGCAAATGTGTCAGTACATATGAATATATTGAGTATACAAGTGAGGTAGGCTAAATGCGAAGGAATATATGCATGAACAATGCTGACTAATATGAACGTGAAAATACATACATGCATACATAACTGTAACTGAACTCGTAGAGATACTGACTACTGAGTCTGAATACTAACAACATTAGTGTACTGATACTGAGATACTGAATAGATGGACGACTATTTCTGACTGTTCGAATTAGGAAGAACTGGTCTGGTTAACTGTGTCTGACAGTCCTAAAGCTGAATACTGATATCATGAATTTTGCTAATTGATATGAATGGTACATGAGTTCAGAAAACTGATATAACTAATATAACTATGATTATTGGCCTAACTGATGTAACTGATACTGAGCGACTGTATCTGACAGTCTATGTCTGATAAAACTATCTGAGTTCAGTTCTACTTAGAGTAACTAAATCTGAGATCAGTCCTATCAAGCGGGTGATCTTTAAATCTAATGATTCTAATACTGATTAATCATATTTGAGATCATTCCTAGATAATGGGCGATCTTGAAGTCTATTTACAAGATAAGCATTAACTGTATCTAACAATACTGAATCTGTACTACTAAGCTGAGTTGACTGTATCTGATAGTCCTAAATCTGTAACTGAAACTGTGGGATGTATTCATATAATCGACATGCCCTAAGCTAAGCTAACTGGGGTCCAATCTCTTCCATGACTAGAAGGGTGTTAGTACCGCGCCACCAGTAAAGACATCTGTTGTAGAGTCAGTTCTAATCTAACGGGTGACCCCTGAGCATATCAGTCCTACCTAACAGGTGATATCTTGTACCTATGCTGGAAACGTAGTTCTGGAATTTAGGGATTACTTCTAGGGATCTCAGTCCTATTCTATTAGGTGAGTCCCTATCTCTAGGCTTACTCGGTGCTGAATCCTTCTCCCATCTGAAAGACACTGAACTGAATAGCTGGGCTAAACTAAATATCTTAACTAAACTGATTTGCTGAACTGATATTAATTAACTGAACTAAAAATAGTAGTATTGTTTAGCGGAGCTAAAACTAAGTTTACTGGATTCCAATGAAGGATGGAATATAATTATTTTTGAGGACTGATTAAGAGTACTGAAGTTACTGAGATTGACTTTGAATACTGAGGTTACAGTTATTACTGAGTATGGGATCATTGAGATTACTGAACTACTGAGATTACTGGATATTTCCTGAGTCACATGACTGACTGAATTCTATAGATCATGGCTTGACTGAGAGTGTTGTGAAATCATGACATGGCTCTAGGCATACAACTATATTTTTGGGTATGAATGCCCCCAGGACTCAATGGAAGGAAACTGACATAACCTGACCGACTTGATCATAAGACTGGAGTCCACAATTCACATTATCATAAATAGAGGATATTATACATCATGTAGTTCCTCAACATATTAAGCATGGTAGGGAGTGCATAGCTATATTTCATGTGCATATTGTATATCTCCATTATCATACATGCTTTATACCACAACAATAGCAATACATGAAAAGCATGGAATTCATATTAAAGTATATAGCTAACATGGACTTGTCATTTAGACATCCTGGAACCATATAAACATGAATTTCTAGGATCCAAAGAATTTTATCGAAGACCTTGCATGCAATCTTTAAGGCATAGGTGTGTTTCATAACTTGTACCATGTTACAGCATCTAAGGTTCATAGTTTTCAACTAACAAGCATATATATTCCATGAAAACACCGCTAGATATCATCTTGAAACTTAAACAACAATCATCAATATCTACATACTCATATCACCATAAAAAGTGTAAAAAATAATATTTAAAACATGGTTCTTGAGATCTATGAATGGATTGGATCCATAGATGAACACTACGCATACCTTCAAAAGGAACCTTGATGATTTCTTGACGAGTTCATGGATTGGGAAACTTAATTCTTGATTATCTTAGAAAAAGGCTTGAATCTTGCTTTTGAGAGATGAGTATAATGAAAACCCTAATCTTGTGGTTGAGAGTGTAAGAGAGGGTTTTTAGGATGCTTAACTAAAGAAAAATAGAAAAAATTATGCCTCTTTAGTGGTATAAGTCGTGGGAAGTAAAGGGAAAAGACCAAAATTACCTTATGAAATAAATTCCCAGTTGGTGACAATAATATCTGCCGACATTTGTGACAAGGCATCAAAAGTGTGGTATGCCATCAAAATGTTATTACACAGAAGCAGAATTCTGCCGAAGGATGACGACATTTGTGACATAGCGTCAAAAATATGGTAAGCCGTTAAAAATGTCATCACACAGAAGCTGGATACTGCCTAAGGCTGACAATATTTGTGACATAGCATCAAAAATATAATAAGCCATCAAAAATGTCATCACAGAGAAGATGGATACTGCCTAAGGATGATGACATTTGTGGCATCGCATAAAAAATATGGTAAGCTACCACGAATGACGTCACTTAGGAGCTGGATTCTGCCTAAGGTTGAAGACCTTCGTGATAGGGCGTCACAAATGTTTAAGCTACCACGAATTTCATCACACTATTTCCATCCATACATGATGGAGTAAAATAGGAATAACTATTTGCTCCGATATCGGATTTAGGTTAAATTGGTATCGTTGAAAATCTAATTAAATTATCTATCTCTTGATAGGTCATAAAACTATAAAAGAACCATGATGTACTATGCATGAGCTTGATACATGGCTCTAATATTGGTTTGAATTTTTCTGGGTATTACACATACATACAAATTTATAAGCATAAAGTAAATGAATCTACCACGGCCTCCCATATCACTGGGGAGTACACACAAGAGAACATGAAGTAAAGAACTCATCACGGCATCACATACCAACAGAGAATATATTAAAGAGCAAATCACCATCCATATATTCATATAACCAACTTATCAACATCCATGATTTACCACATTCCACATAAACAGTTACTTGCCAAGTTTAAGACTATCATGAAGTACCACCGTTGAATTAACATAAGTCAGGTTCTCACAATCAAGATCATATCATCATTTAGATGAAAAACTCATCCAAGCACTTCATCTATTCGTATGTAGCAAACCAACACTTATTATCAAGTTACTAATCGGTTAAAAATTCAGACTATCATTTATTAGCTTAGCTGATTCTATAAGAACTCTTTTTTCAAGACATAGTAATTAATTATCATCCACTAATTAGCGAACATTCACATCAAGTCAAGGTGAAATACTAAACCATAGTCCATTTAACCAAAGATCAACTCTAGTTCTCAAGTAGCACTAGTCATCATATAGGAAAAAAGCTTATTTATCACCAAATACACATTTTTATTATAATACCCCGCATATCGGGCTAGAACGAAAGCCATCATTGCTATGCATAGATGATCCAAGAGCCTTAAATCCTATGCAAATTTGGCATGTTAATCAATTGTGTAGTGTGGGAACCTATTTGAGCATGAATTGAGATAATAGAGGTCCTTTAACTCAAGGACTAGCTGAAAACTTTTCTATCGTTCAAGTTTTAATTAGCGTCAAAACATGGATCAACTTCAATCGACCATAACTCATTTTATATAATGAATTGGGTGGCCTATTATATATAAAATGAAAAGTATTGGAGTCCTCTTTCTAACGCCACCAATTTTGCCAAAATTCGATACCGAAACAAAAAGTTATGCCCATTTTACTTCAGCATATCAGCTTGGCAACTAAGTGACGACAATTCTGATGGCTTGTCACAAATCTGATGACTTGTTAGAATATTTCGTTAGCCGTAGGAATAAACCTATCATTTTCATCCCCTAGGTGATGACAAAAGCTGACGGTTTGTCACAGATCTGATGGCTTGTCAGCCTTGGTCGTTAGCTGACAATTTTTGAAACTGGGAAGTGATTTCGTAGGGGTCTTTTGGTCTTTCCCTCACTCCAAAAATCTTTCACATCATTTAAATCACCCCTTATGTGTTATTAATCAATCATTATCAGTTTTACAACATCAAAAACTTCGTCTTCACTCTTAAAATAAAATCAAAATTAGGGTTTTCTCCAAGAATAAGAAATTCAAGAAAATCAAGCCTTAAGTTCAATATCTCCTAGAAACAAATAAAGATTCGGATTTCATCTATCAAGATATAGGTTCCATCTTTTAGATCTTATAATTCAAGGTACGTGTGGTTTTCCTAAAATCTCATGGGCACAGAAATCATGATTTTAAGAAAGGAGTTTCGGATTTATGAATACATTCATGTTTTAGAAGTATTAATGATATTGTTTTGGCCTTTAGGCCTTTCCCCAAATTGATTTGAATATATATATATATATATATATATATATATATATATATATAAGTATGTGTTTTAAGGTTGATGATTGAATTGAGAGCATGACTCATGAAAAATCCCTCTCTTGTTATGATTTATTTTTACCTATGATATGCTATGAATTGGTTTAAATGTATCTTGAAAATCATGATATGAAATTTCTTGAGTAATGTTATATTTGGGTTATGATTATGATTTCAAAAGAGAGGGTTATACATGTTGATAAATGTTGAATATGCATATAATGAAAGAGTGCATGGTTTTGCCAAAAGCACGTGACCACTATATGTTTAAATAATTTTTGCATAGTTTTGATTTATGTTTCAGAACATGAAATCTCTTATACTATCTGTATGTTTGGATGTTCTGAATTGAGTTTTTGATGAAACAATGTTGCATGATTCTTTATGGTTCAGAAATAAGACTTGCAAGTCTTGGTGTGATGACACCAACTCAGATAATGAGATATTAATTAAGAACAAAATAGAATACATGTTTGAAATTAGATTTTGAGATTTTGAAACTAGAATGATGCATGTTTCAGAAAAGACTAAAATTTAGCATAAAGAGAGCTAAGGTAGTTCTCCGAAGAAGGCATTGCTTCAGACAAATCATTGCCCAAAACTGTAAGTTCCCGATCCGGGTATATTATTATACGATGGCCTAATGCCATGTGGCATATTAGACTTAGACACTCCAACCTTTGTGGTACACTTGGGTTGGGGGTTTCCCCGCCGAGTCAATGAAGGATTCCATATAGCCCGTAGAATATCAGACTTGTAGAGGAGTGCCACCTAACTCAGAAGTAACATAAAGATCTAAAATTGCATGGACAGAAAGGTTTTATGATTATAAAAAATGCCCATATAATTGGGAATTAATATACTATATGATGTTGTATGATTAGCTCTCAACTATTATATTTATATAAAAAACCTTTATTTTGGATTGCTCTACGTACCAGTACATCTGTATTGACCCCCTATCTTCTAGGTTCTGAGGCACAGTCTAGGGGTCCCGATAAGCAGTAGATTTCTTCAGACAGAAGTACAGAGACCAGTCACTGAACCTTCTATATTTCAGAAGGCCTATTTATTTTCAAACATTTATTATTAGTTATGGTTTTTGTCTACTAGGGGCCTTATCCCTGTCCTCAGAGAGTTGTTATTAGTCATGTATTAGAGGTTTTGAAAATTGTTTTCAGGAGTTGCTAGATAGTTTTGGATTCTATTTTCCATTGTTGAATTTATATCAGACTTATGACCATGATTTCGTTCTGTTATAAAATTCTTTATTTTTCCTCTATTATATGAATATTGTGCATGATTACTTGACAGATAGGGATGCTTGGGCCTTCATGGTTTGTTATGTCTATCATGGCTAGGGCCATGGTTCAAGTCGTGACAAACTTGGTATCATAGTACGGTTCATGGTCCTAAGGTATCTGTAAAATCACATCAGGTAGAGTCTTATTTATGGGTGTGTAGTGCGCCACACTTATAAGCAGGAGACTACTAGGAATTTAGGAATATTTCCCTTTCTTCATGTTCTAGTTCGTGCAATAGAGTAAGAATATTCGTCTTTCATACACTAATTCATGCTATGGTGTCGTCTATATGAAATTAAAGTTATCCCAATTCTTTCCTTACTTTGATGTGCTCAGATATGTCTCATTATTGGGCCGATTCAAGTGCAGAAGTTTAGATTCTAAATGGTATGGTCCTTTCCGATTGAGCTATATAAGAGTTTAAAATTTTACAAGGGGTTGAGACCAGTCCATTAGTGCTTCAGAGTGTATTGATTCTAGTCTGAAATTTGATTCTGATGAGATCGTGCTTTTGAACCTGCAGTATTAAGTGTATTTAGTCCTTTTTAAAATTTATGTTGCAGATGTCATGCCTAAAAGTGGGAACAATATGTAGTATAATGTTGGAACAAAATTTTCGCCCAAATAGTAGTATTAGTTAACACTTGTCATGACATATTGGTAGTGATATTGGACCAAGAAGTTGGAGATATGAAGTCACAAAGTTAGAAGTCAGAGTGAGCGTGACTTTTGTGTAGATAAATACTTTAGTTTGAATAATTGATGTTTGAGGATAATTTACCCACTTTATAGTGATAGACTAATGCTGTAGCTAGTAACATGTATGGATTGTATGGTAGTCTGTAGGGGATGTGTTTGACTTAAATTTTTATTTATACAAAGTAAGATGTGTATTCTTAGATCACTTATTATTGTGTGTCAAGTTTCTATATCTTGTAATCTTGTTATTATTGTGTTATTGAAACTAAAATTCTAGTAAAGCCGCGTGGGGATCTTTCTATTCACTAGCATAGTTGCCTTGTCATTCATCTCATTTTCTTGTTCAAAACACAAAATCAAAGTCTCGTGAAGCCGTGTGAGGCCTATTTTGATTCACTAGCAAATTGTTGTTTCAGTTATTGTTCTTGTGTTGGTTGAATATATGTATAGTCGAATCTTTTCGCATTCGATTGAGTTGGTAATAAAGTGATACATCCTTGTGTGTTAAGTTAGTAGAAGGTAGAGAATGAGTTATTAGTCAAGGTGATATGAGGTTGCAGTATTTTTTTTCCTTCTAAGGCTATTACATATTGTGTGTGGCTAGTGGTGCCGTTGATTTTCTAGGTGGAGAAAGACTAGTTAGATGATATATGGTGTTCTAACTGGCCAAGTTAAGAAGTTTTGACAGCTAGTGCTGAGCCTTTTGATATTATCTTGATCCTCATGTTAGAGAGATATAAGTTTGGGGTCGCGATATTAGTATGCTATGACGAAAGAAGTATGGTTCATTAAAAGCTTGGTGATATCCATTTTAAGTGTTAGAATCTAAGTTTGAGTTTTGAACATTGAACTAATAGAAATAAAAGTAGAAGCACCAGAGGGTGTGCATTTCAGCTATAAGGATACTCATGAAGATTCGAAGTTAGAAAGTGTTCAAGTATTATATGATGACTATTGGCAGCTATAGAAGAGAGAGTGTATCTCAGAAGGCAGTATTAACAGTGGGTTTTCCACTTTCAGGTGTAGTCATTTAGGTTAAGTGCTATGATATATGTGTATGGTTATTTTTCTAGATCCTAGAGTGCGGTAAGTGTAGTTCAGTTAGAGTCTAGTAAGGGATCTCTCAAACTTAAGATGATGTCTTAAAGCTAAGGGGGAGATAATAGAACAAATAACCAAGACAGGCTATTAGATTATAGTAGTGATGTCAGTATGATATTGAACATCAGAAAGTGAGGGTGAGACTCAACCCATCTTATCTTAGTATTTCTTAGTTATCCCAATACCTACTCATGCCTTATATTTAAGTTCCATGATCATGGTCCATGTTCATGCATATAATAGAAAATCATGTGCCTTTCCAGTTCTTAAATGAGGAATCACAGTTTATTTCAGTAGTCGAAATCACATTCTATAAGTTATGAACTCCAAGTTGAGGTCATGCAACTCATGACCCATGTACTCATGCTTTATAGTATGCTCAGTTACCATAAGTCATGCTACACACCAAATGATTGGAGAGATTCACCTTATAGACTGGTATACTCTTAATTCAGATCACTTTGATGAATCCCCTGATATTGATTCACTGTTCCTTAGGCCTCAGTTAAGTGTCAATTCTCGTATAATATCCTTCCATGTTTCAAGGTCTTATGTTCTAACCTCTTAGTGATTCCTCCTTATGTAATGATAGTGGTGATGATTAGATATTTCTTACTGATGAAAGATCATTGTATGCTTGTCTTAGATAAGACCATAAGTATGAAGTAAGATTTGTGGTCAAGTTTTCGATATATGTGATGGTTAGTGGAAATTTGTGTGTGTATGTTCATGGGATAGCGTGTGGGAGTTATATTGACAATGGTTTAGAGACCATATAAAGTATGTATTTATGGGTGTTTGCCTTGAAGTTCATACAAGGTTATAAAGATAGGCTTGAATGAAATATTGGGATTTAAGTGGAGGAATGTAATATGTGCTAGTAAATCCATACTAAGAGTTCAGAGTTAGTCATCATTGAAGTGGTAAGGAATGTTATGTTTAGGGTCTGATATCTAAAAATATATAGAAGAATGAATCATATGGTATAGACTAGTATCATTGTGCAACATGTTGTATTTTGTGGTTTAGAGTTTGGCTTGATCGCAGTGAGAGGATTTAAGTCACTTTAGACATAAGTAGAAAGATTTATCAATGCCCATATAAGAATTTTAAGTTGAATCAATTGAGCATGGTATTTAAGGGGAATAGTATAGTTAAGGGAGTATTCGGGAACTGTGTTAAGCTGGAAAGTAAGAAGTTGCATCGCCTAAGGCCTGGTAATTCTACCCTAGTTTATGAGTTATATGTCTATATTCAATGCTATAGAGTAGTGTCAATGTTGTGATTCCTTAGTCAGATGTCTGGTGTATATTAGGCCCAAGATTCTTCCCCCCTAATGTTACTAGAACTTTCTTAGAAAGAGTGTTGAAGAGATACTCTAGTTAAGCATAAGTTTCCAAGTAGAATTCAGTCTGTATAGCCAGCAATTCAGTTGAATAGTTAGGCAGACAAGTTACTGTGGTTTTCCACCTTTTCACCCAGCCCTACTATTTGAAGTCTCATGTGTATTACGATCCCCAAGAGATAATCTATTCCATCAATGTAAATTGTGAATCAAGTTTATTCTAAGCATAATGCTTTAGATTCAGTTATTTAGTCATCAATCAATCCATAAGAGTTCAGCGCATAATCTTAAATTTTTCCAAGTATTTTAGCTTAGACAGTGTAATACCCTGGTACAATCTAAGTCTTGTAACCTCATTATTCGTACTTGCCTAAGTTATCACTTCTTAATTCAATGTAGATGATTGGATCATGAACACTTCAAGGGAATCCTAAATTCTCTACACTAATCAGCTCCTTGAAGCAATTAAAGTGAAATCAGCACAAAATTCAGTTTCATTATAGATATTTAGATTTTTCAGATCAGTTATATCATTTATTAGAAGACACATCATATCTGTGTTAATTCATGCCTTTAAGTTTCAACATTTCTACCCATCATTTGGGTACGAATGATCCCAAGGGAGAGATAATATAACACCCTGCATTTCGGGCTAGAACGAAAATCGTCATTTCTATGCGTAGATGATCCAAAAGCCTTAAATCCTATGAAAATTTAGCATGTTAATAAATTATGTAGTGTGGGAACCTATTTGAGCATGAATTGAGATCATAGAGGTCCCTTAACTCAAGGACTAGTTGAAAGCTTTCCTATCGTTCAAGATTTAGTGAGCGTCTAAACTTGGATCAAGTTAAATCGACCATACCTCTTGGTATATAACTAAATGGGTGGCCTAATAGATACCAAATCAAAGTTCTTTGAGTCCTCTTTCCAACGCCTCCTATTTTGTCAAAATCCGATACTTGAGCTAAAGGTTATGCCAATTTTACTCCAGCATATCAGCCTAGCAACTGAGTGACGACAATTCTGATGGCTAGTCACAAATCTGATGACTTATTAGAATATGCCGTCATCCTTGGGTAGAGACCCATCAATTTCAGCTCCTAGGTGATAACAAAAGCTGACGGGTTGTCGTAGATTTGGCCGCTTGTTAGCCTTGGTCGTCAGCTGAGAATGGGAAGTGATTTCGTAGGGGTATTTTGGTATTTCCCTCACTTTAAAAAGCTTTCACACAAATTAAATCACCCCTTAAGTGTTATTAATAAATCATTATCAGTTTTACAATATCAAAAACTTCCTCTTCACTCTCAAATAAGATCAAATTAGTGTTTTCTCCAAGAACAAGAAATTCAAGAAAGTCAAGCCTTAAGTTCAATATCTCTAAGAAACAAATCAAGATCCGGATTTCATTTATCAAGATCAAGGTTCCATATTTTAGATCTTATAATTTAAGGTATGCGGGGTTTTCCTAAAATCTCATGGGCATAAAAATTATGATTTTAAGAAAGGGGTTTCAGATTTATCAATACATTCATGTTTTAGAAGTATTGATGGTATTGTTTTGGCCTTTAGGCCTGCCCCCAAATTGATTTGAAATTATATATATATGTAAGCATGTGTTTTAAGGTTGGTGATTGAATTAAGAGCATGACTCATGAATAATTCCTCTTTTGTTATGATTTTCCTGTACTTATGATATGCTATGAATTGTTTTGAATGCATCTTGAAAAACATGATTTGAAATATCTTGAGTAATGTTATATTTGGGTTAATATTTTGATTTCAAAAAAGAGGGTTGTACATGTTGATAAATGTTGAATATGCATATAATGAAAGTGTGCATGGTTTTGCCAAAACCACGTGACCACCATATGTTTGAAGAATTTTTGCATAGTTTTAACTTATGTTTCAGAACATGAAATCTTTTATACTATCTTTATGTTTGGGTGGTCTGAATTGAGATTTTGATGAAAGAATCTTTCATGATAAATTATGGCTCAGAAATAGGACTTGTAAGTCTTGGTGTGATGAAACCAACTCAGATAATGCCATGTTAATTCAGAACAAAATAAAATGCATGTTTGAAATCAGATTTTTAGATTTTGAAGCCAGAATGATGCATGCTTCATAATAGACTAAAATTGGGCATAAAGAGAGCTTAGGTGGTTCCCCGAAGAAGGCACGATTTGAAAAAACTCATTGCCCAAAACCGTAATTTGCTGATCTGGGTTATTATTGTAGCTGGCCTAGTGCCCTGTGGCGTATCAGACTCAGACACTCCAACCCTTGCGGCATACTTGGGTTGGGGTCTTCCCCACTAAGTCAATGGAGGATTCCATATAGCCCGTGAAATATCAGACTTGTAGGGGAGTGCCACCTAACTCAGAAGTAATACAAAGATCTGAAATTGCATTGACAGAAAGGTTTTATGATTATCAAAAATGCCCATGTAATTGGGAATTTATATACTATATGATGTTTTATTATTACCTCTCAACTATTTTATTTAAATGAAAAGGCTTTATTTAGGATTTCTCTATGTACTAGTACATCTGCATTGACACCCTACGTTCCAGGATCTAAGGCATAGTCTAGGGGTCTCGATAAGCAGTAGATTTCTTCAGACAGAAGTGTAGTGTCCAGTCGGTGAACCTTCTATATTTCAAAAGCCCTACTTATTTTAGAAATTTATTATTAGTTATGATTTTGGTCTACTTGGGCCCTTGTCCCAGTCCTCAAGCAGTTGTTATTAGTCATGTAGTAGAGATTTCCCAGACAGTTTTCAAGTGTTGCTAGATGGTTTTGGATTCCATTTTCCATTGTTCAATTTATATCAGACTTATGGCCATGATTCCATTCTATTCTAAAATTCTGCATTTTCCCTCTATTATATGAAGTTGTGCATGATTACCAGAAAGATAGGGATGCTCGATCTTTCATGGTTCAGTATGTTTGTCACGGCCAGGGCCCCAGTTCGGGTCATGACATTTATCTATTAACCAACACCTCTTACAAGTTAGCACCATAAATATATAAGTTTCTATTTACACCACTAATGACAATACATACTAGAAATAAATATCATTAATCATAAAAAATTCTAAGTCTGTTATCACCATTAGACATTTAACAATCATATTTACTAGTTACCACATCTTAACTAACGACCCAAGGCTATGCCTAAGACGCGACAACGGTGCTTATGTTCCCGAAGGACCACAAGCTAACCCATGAACTGGTACCTGCTGTGAGCACTGAATAAACTGATAATGAACATCATATGTAGAAACAACTCGGTAAAGCCATTGGGTTTTAAAAACTAAAATACTAATAATTCATAAATATGAGTGTCTTAAAACATACTGAAGAGACTGATAAAACAACTGATAAATTGACTAACTGTCTATAGTATGAAAGCCTTTAATTGACTGAAAAGAGTTGATGGGACAGGCCCCAACTAACTCTAACTATCTATTTGAAATAAAAAGCTGCATTACTGAAATAATTGAAATGAATAACTACGTCCTCGATAGATAGGGACTCACTATAACTACTGCTGCTGATAGTTGGATCAGTCTATTCCCGGTTAGGAAATTAAAAATCCAAACCTATGATATAAGACATCATAGAGCAAAGAAAATGTATGTGATCAGTACTTTGAATGCACTGGTATGTAAGATGAGGTTAGGCTAAAATGCATAGGCTCAAGTACATGAAGTACTGACTGACTAAATAATATGAGATAACTGATGCATAATACTGGTGAAAGCTATAAAATAAGAGTATGCATGAACAAGCATATAAAATAATACGGAAATACTGAAATCTAATAACTGAAAAGTTGGTCATTTGTTTGCGAAGGTGAAAAAAACTGAACAAAAATTTGTACAGAATACTCGACTGAGCCTGTGGGAAGTAGCATCTAACTGACATTCCCCAATATGAGCTAATTGGGGTCCAACATGTGACCCTAGTTTGAAGGGTGTTAATATCGTACCATGGTGTAATACCCCGTATTTTTCCTAGTTCAATTTTACTCCTAGAATGTCAAGGGTCAACTTAAAAAATGAATAAATCTGGATACATGTAGAGTGTTCTAGCTCTAGACTCACCAATGTGTAAATAGTTGAACAAGCTTTCCAACTATATCAATTTTGCCTTAATTCGATACTCAGTTGAGTAGTTATGGAAAGTTTAGTGAAAACAGTAGGGCATTTCGACAGGCACAACATCGCGGTGAAGGAAAAAATTGTAATAATCCAATTTTCAGTGAAGCACAACGATTAGCCCGTGTCATAGAGAAACTCCAGTACCCGTTCATCCCTTTCTAGTAGCTCATCACGATTTTCTTGTTTCGCACAGAAAATCCTCCAATGGAATAACACTACGTCATAGTGGAGTGAAAAATGCACTCTTCCTTTTTTCATTGGTGCAACGGGATTTTTCTGCGTCGCGCTGAAGAAAAAGATGGCAGTCGTCCATTTTCACGAAATCCACCATTATAGCAGTGTATTGCGGTGGGTGGCAAAGTAGGGATTTCCAGTTCCGACCAAAATTTTAAAAGGGCAATTTAGTCTTTTCCCAAGCCCCCAAATCATGTAAAACACAAAATTTATCCTATTCTAACCATTATATGAATATTTTCATCACAACTAATTTCCAAGGAAATCCTAAAATTTAAACCTTCATCTCCAAGAAATCCAAATTCCATCATTCTTCTTCAAAGATAGCTAAAAATTAAGGATTCCCAATTCAAGAACATGAAGAATCTATCTTCAAGAGCACAAATAGGTATTCAAAAATTCAAGTTTCTTCACCTAATCATCTATTAAGGTATGTGATATTTTTCAACAAAGATAATTCTTTCATCCTTGTGCACAAAAATTAGTTTTTAAAGATAATTTTACGTAAGTGTACAAGAGTTTTGAATTAGGGTATATACCAAATATTTTTATTTGCAAAATTATGAGATTTCAAGTGAATTAGATTTTGAATTGGATGACTACTTTTGTATTTTCATGCGTCTTGCTGTAATTTCAAGATTTTGAATTGAATTACCAATATTTACATTATCAAGTATGAACATTATGATGTTTTTGACATGAATTTGAAGCATGGGTTATTAAGCCCTAGTTTGTATCCTGATATTTCAAGAATGACTATGCTTTAAGTATCCCATGACTAGTTATTTTCAGATTTTAATAAAAAATTGATCTTTTGATCTCAGCTTAAACATGAAATCCACTTTACAATTTCAGTTATAGTTTAAATTAAAAGGTATACAGTTGGTTGTTATTGTAAACCATTTATACTTATTTTAATGTGGATTTCTAATCGAATGAGCATACATATTAAAATGAGTAGTATTTAGCACAAAGTTGGATATGTTCACATGCCCTAGAAGTATGAGTCAACATAGGTATAAATTATCAGATTATTTCTATTTTTATATGGATGATAGTTACAAATGTGATCATTTAGATTAGGTTATACTCCTTGGCAAGAGTATGACACATCTCCCAAACATGAGGTTTTCCCATAAGATAAATAGACATTGGACACTATGATAGCTCACATAGTATATGTCGGTTAGAAAAAACTTCCTAATACAAAAGACTACAAAATAATCATAACAGAACAGCTTTCAAAAACTAAGTGTAAAGGCTCATGATTTTATTCAGATATTGTTTAATATAAACCATTAGCTACTAGATTTCAGGTATAAAAGATGAGTCCTTTCTACACTTAGACAACATAATTTAAAAATAGAGTGTCAGTATAGCTTTTAGAAGCAAAATGTTATGACTCAGTAGATCTACGCAACATGTTTTTTTATTCATGATTATGATTTTTCAGTTTTGAGATATTCCAGCTTATGTGAGTCATCTATATTTAGCATGAATTCTTCATACAAATTTATAATAATATTGAGATATTGATTTACTTGTGCATTCACCCCATAAACTCAGTACAATCTAGAAGTACTGATCCACATATACATCTATGTGCTATATTATCTCATAATGTAGGTTTAGGTGCTCAGTTTTAGTAGTGTGATTTTGGGTATCTCCATCTACATCCTGAAAGTTGGTGATTCCTCATAGTTCGGGGACTAAGTCATTTTGTTTTTCAGCTTATTAGTATAAATGATTAGTATTTTCAGACAGTTCGAGTCAGCTGGGAGTTTGTCCTAGTGACTCTCTAGCATTAGTAGTAGAGGCTTGTCAAAATGCTAGATATAATCCAGATTTCCAGTATTGATTGATTAGACTCTGAGTTTTATAATTTAGATATTATATTCTGATGATTTCAACTTAGTTCGTGTAAAATTCTGCATTTTGGTTTGATTATAAATCTATACTTCCCTATTATAAGTTTCAGACTTAGTAAATATCAGACAGGGTTAGCTTAAGGATAATCGTAGTCTTGAGTACCGTGTGATGTCTCGGGGCCCATTTTTGGGGAATTACAAACTTGGTATCTGAGACTAAGATTAAAAGAGTCCTGGGATTCAGATAAGCCGCATTATGTAGACTCTTGTTCATGGGTGTGAAGCGCACCACATTTATGAGCAAAAGGCGATGGAATATTTTTAGAAAATTATCTCTTTCTTTCATGATCTATCATACTTACAGTATCTCTATCTAATTTTAAATCATGCTCTTACATGACAGTTGAATATGCCTCATTGCTAAGCTAATACCCGTATAAATGATAACCAACAACCCTAACCTACTGACCCTCTAATTGAGAATGTATCCCATGATAAATTTCGGATTGCCTTTCAAGAAATGGCCCAAGCTGTGACTGCTAATGTTCAGGGCAATCATCAGGCGGTAGTCTCACTTCATCAGAATAGGAATTTAGTAGTAGCTATAATTTATGACTTTATGAGAATGAATCCACGAGAGTTCTTTAGGTCAAAAATAGGTGAGGACCCACAACTTTATTCAGGTGAGGTGAAAAAGATCACCAAGATTATGCATATTTCTGAAGAGGAAAGTGTACAGTTTACATCCTATAGATTAAAAGATGTAGCATATGATTGGTTGGTTATGTAGAAGAATGGTAGAGGTTAGAATATAGCTCCTATAAGTTGGCAGGTGTTTCAAGATGAGTTTATAGATAGATTCTTTCCACGTGAAATAAGAGAAACTAAGGTAGAAGATTTTGTGAACCTAAGATAGGTCTCAATGATAGTGAATGAGTACTGTTTTAAGTTCAATCAGTTGTCTAAGTATACCACTAATACAATGGCTGACCCTACGATGAGTATGAGTTAGTTTGTTACTAGAGTATCTGGTTTTATAGTCAAGGATTATAGGACTGCCATGCTTATTGGGGACATGAATCTTTCCTGGTTGATGATTCATGCCGAATAGATTGAGGCAGAAAAGTTGAAGTGAAGAGAAAGAGGAAATATGAAATCTAGAACCAAGCAGTTTGAGTATGGCCAATCAATGTTTGAAGGGTGAAATCATTCAAAGTTTCAGAATCATATATCTATGCTAGTACCATCTTTATCTAGTGCTCCTACTGCCAAAGCTAGACTGGATAATAGGGTAAGACTTCTATGTCTAGATCTCAGAATAGTGTAAGTGGAAAACCTAGTTAGTCTCTATGTGCTAAGTGTAGTAAGAATTATCCTGATGAGTGTTTGTTGGGATACAAAGGTTGTTATGGTTGTGGTAAGTTGGGACATAGAATCAAAGAGTGTTAGCATGCTAAGTAGGAAAATCGGGATACTCATCCCTAGACTTAGGCTACTAGCACACCAGCCCCTCTAGGTCGCTCAGTCCTTCCTCAGGGTAAATCATCCAGTACTGGTGGCTATCAGTGCCAGAATAGATTTTATCTTTACCACCCCATCAAGAGTAGGAGGATTCACCAGATGTTATTACTGGTATGCCTCGTGTCTTTCATCTTGATATTTCAGTGTTGTTAGACCCCAAGTCATGTTTCTCTTAAATAAACCTATTAGTTGCAGTAAATTTTGAAATAGGTCATTAAAAGACCCCTAAGACCTTCTTAGTTTCTACCCTAGTAAGTGAGTCAGTTATTGCTAAACATATCTATAGAAAGTGTCCTTTCTGTGTCCTTCGTAAAGTCATGTTAGTAGATTTAATTGAGTTAATATGGTCGACTTTGATCTTATTCTTGGTATTGATTGGATCCATTCCAGTTATGTATCCATAGATTGTCGCACCCGAGTGGTGAAGTTTCAATTTCCAGATGAGCAAGTTTTTACGTGGGAAGGAAATTTAGTGTGTCCCAAAAGTCACTTCATATCCTATCTTAAAGCAAAAATTTTATCTCAAAAGGGTGTATCTATCATCTAGTTTGAGTCAAAGACAGTATGTCTGAGACTCTAACAGTTCAGCCAGTTCTTGTAGTCAATGAGTTTCCTAATATTTTCTTGATGAATTGCTAGAGGTACCTCCTGATAGGGAAATAGAATTTGGTATTGTCCCACTCCTAGATACTTAGCCTATCTCTATTCCTCCATATCGTATTGCTCTATCCTAGCTTAAAGAGTTATCATATCAACTTAAAGATCTATTAGGTAAAGGCTTCATAAGGCCCATTGTCTCTCATTGGGGCACTCCCGTCCTATTCATGTGAAAGAAAGATGGTTCTTTGCTAATGTCCATTGCCTATCATTAGCTGAATAAAGTCACAGTCAAAACCAAAATTCTCTTCCTAGGATTGATGACTTAATCAACCATGTAAGTTATTTCTCCAAGATAGACCTTAGATTTGACTATCATCAGCTTAGAGTAAGGGAATGTGATATCCCAAAGACAGCTTTCAGAACTTGTTATGGACATTCAAGTTTCTAGTCATGTACTTCAGACTAATAAATACCCTAGCATCCTTCATAGGCTTAATGAACAGAGTGTTTAAACAATAGTTTGACATGTTTGTCATAGTCTTTATCGTTGATATTCTTGTCTATTCTCGTAGTAAGGATGATTATGTAGACTATCTTAGAATTCTGTTGCAAACTCTTAGAGATCACCAGTTGTTTGCTAAATTTAGCGAATGTGATTTTGGACAAGATTAGTAGCTTTCCTCAGTTATATTGTTTCCAGTGATGGCATTAGAGTTGATCCACAAAAGACAAAAGCAATAAGGAACTGGCCTAGACCAATTTCTTTTTCAGATATCTGAAGTTTCTTGGGTTTAGCTAGCAATTATAGATGCTTAGTTTAGGTTTTTATTCTATTGTATCCCCTATGTCTAGATTGATTCTAAAGAAAGTTAAGTTTTAGTAGTCATATTCCTGTGAGAAAAGTTTTTAGGAGTTGTAGACTCGACTCATTTTAGCCTAAATTTTAGCACTACCTGATAGTGCAGATGGGTTCATAGCATATTGCGATGCCTCTAGAATTGATATGGCTTGTGTTATGATTTAGAGAGGTAAAGTAGCCTATGCCTCTTGATAGCTTAAGCCTCACCAAAAGAACTACACTACCCATTACCTTAAGATAGATGTTGTTGTGTTTGCATTGAAAATCTGGAGGAACTATCTTTATGGGGTGCATGTTGATGTGTTTATGGACCACAAAATTTTACAGTATATGTTCATACAAAGAGTTAAATATTTGTTAGTGAAGGTGGCTAAAATTGTTGAAATATTATGACATGAGTGTTTTGTTTCATCCGAGCAAGGACAATGTAGTGGTTGACACCCTTAGGAGATTATCTATGGGCAATATTGCTCATATGGAGAATGATAAGAGGAAACTGGTTCAAGAAGTTTATCTTTTAGCTTGATTAGGTGTAAGGTTGGTTGACTCAGCTGAAGGTAATATTTGGGTTCAGAGTAGTTTAGAATCCTCTCTAGTTTCTAAAATAACGAAGAAACAGGATAAGAATTCTTGTTTGGTCAAGCCAAAGGGTTCAACTGAAGACCAAAAGGTAGAGGTTTTCTCCCAATGGGGAGATGGTGTACTGAGATACCAGAGTAGAATGTGTGCCGTGTGTTGATGATTTCAGGTAGCAAATTATGGCAGAACCGCATGGTGCGCGTTACTCCATTCGTCCAGGAGCCACCAAGATGTACCGCAATCTACAAGAAGTCTATTAGTGAAGAGGTATGAAGAGAGATATAGAAAAGTTTATAGCTAAGGATGCAACTTATAGATAGGTTAAGGTAGATCACCAAAGACTTGGTGGTACGTTTCATGCTTCAGTAGTTTGGTATTCCCACTTGGAGGTAGGAAGAGGTGAATATGGATTTTGTGACTAAATTACCCCATTCGTGTAGATAACATAATTTGATATGTGTTATTGTAGATAGATTGACCAAATTATCCCATTTCTTTCAAATTCACACGTTCCACACAGCTGAAGATTATGTTGAGATATATATCAAAGAGTTGGTTAGATTACATAGAGTTCCCTTGTCTGTCATCCTAATTTGGGGTGCTCATTTTACCTTCCAGTATTGGAAAGTCTTCTAGAATGGACTTGGTACCCAAGTTCATCTCAGTTCAGCTTTTTATCCATAGAGAGATGGCCAGGTAGATAGGACTATTCGAACCTTAAAAGATATGTTGACGGAATGTGTTCTTGACTTCAAATGCAGTTGGGATGACTACTTGTCATTGGTCGAGTTTGCCTACAATAATAGTTACCATTTTAGTATTCAGATGGCCCCGTTTGAGGCTCTTTATGGGCGGATATGTAGATCACCAGTCGGTTTGTTCAAAGTAGGTGAGGCCTCTTTGATTGGGCCAGATATAGTTTTTGAAGCGATGGAGTAAGTTCAGTTGATTCGAGAGATATTGAAAGTACTTCAGAGTCTTTACAAATCTTATAGAAACGTAAAAAGGAGAGATCTTAAATTTAAAGTAAATGATCTTGTGTATTTGAATGTTTCACCCATGAAGGGTTGAAGAGATTTGGCAAGTAGTGAAAGCTTAGTCCCCGATATATAGGCCCCTATAGGATTTTGAGTCGTGTGGGAAAGGTAGCGTATGACCTTGAGCTACCTGCAGACTTGTCGTCAACTCATCTAGTGTTCCTTGTATCCTTTCTGAAAAAGTACATGGATGATTCTGCAATTGTAGTTCTTCTATAAAGCACATATATTCAGAATAATATGAAGAACTTCAAGTAGAGATTCTTGATCATCAGATCCGTAGACTAAGGAACAAAGAAGTTCCCTTGGTTAATGTTCTGTGGCGAAATCATTTCGTTGAGGGTGCTACTTGTGAAGAAGAAGCAGACATGCGTACCAAGTATCCTCACCTTTTCTCCATGAACTCAGATTTAACCGAAGGTAACAATCCTCCTTAATTCAGTTCTTTTCTGATATCAAATTCAGCCATATAGATATCTTCTTGTCTATTCATGCATTCACAGATTTGTTCAGTCGCGTAGTATGTTTTTTATTTTGTCATGTAGTTTGTTTCAATTGTGCATGCCAGCATATAGCGTCAGTTCCTCAATATCTTTAATTTAATTAATCTCATTCGAGGATGAATGTTCTTAAGGGGGAGATAATGTAATACCCCGTACTTTTCATAGCTCAATCTTACTCCTCTAACATAAAGGGTTAACTTCAAAAATGAATAACTCTTGATACATGTAGAATTTTCCTTCTCTACACTGAATAATGTGTAAATAATTTAACCATCTTTCTATCGATACCAATTTCGCCTTTATCCGATACAAGATTGAGAAGGTATAGCGATTTTAGTGAAAAAAGTGGGGCATTTTGACAGGAACCATGTCGCAGTGAAGGGCAAAATCACAATTGTCCAATTTCCTATGAAGCATCGCGATTATCCCGCGTTACGGAGAAATTTCAGTTCCCGTTCATCCCTTTCTAGTAGCTCATCACCATTTTCTTGAATCGCGCAAAAAATCCTTAAATGGACTAACACTACATCGCGGTGGAGTGCAAAATGTCACTCATCCATTTCCAGTGGAGAAATTTGATTATGCCACATCTCACCAAAGACCAAAATGGCAGTCGTTTATTTTCTAGAAAGCCGCCGTGATAGCTGTACATTGCGGTGTGTGGCAAAGTTGATTTTCTAGTTTCAAGCAAAATTTTAAATGGAAAATTTACTCTTTTCCCAAGCCCTAAATCATCTAAAACATAGAATTAATCATATTTTAACCATTATATGCATATTTTCATCAAAATTACTCTCCAAGGAAACACTAGAATTCAACCCTTCATCTCCAAGAAATCCAAATTCCACCATTCTTCTTTCAAGATAGCTCAAAATTAAGGATTCTCAATTCGAGAACTTCAAGAATCTATCTTCAAGAGCACAAATAGAGATTAAAAAATTCAATTTTCTTCATCTGTTCATCAATTAAGATATGTGGAATTTTTGTACAATGAAAATTCTTTCATCCTTGAGCTCAAAGATTAGATTTTTAAGATAATTTTACATGAGTTTACATGAGTTTTGAATTAAGGTTTACACCCAATATTGCTATTTGCAAAATTATGAGATTTCAAGTGAATTAGATGCTGAATAGCATGAATACTTTTGTATTTTCATGCTTATTGCAGAAATTTTAAGATTTTTAATTGAATTACCAATATTTAAAATATCAATCATGAACATTATGAAGTTTTTGACATGAATTTGAAGCATGGGTTATTAAAGCCTAGTTTATATGATGATATTTCAAGAATGACTATGCTTTAATCACCTCGTGACAAGTTATTTTCAGATTTTCATAAACATTTAACCTTTTGATCTCAGCTTAGACATGGAATCCACTTTACAGTTTCAGTTACATTTTAAATTAATAGATATACAGTTAGTTGTTATTGTAAACCATTTATACTAGTTTTAAAGTGAATTTCCAATAGAATGAGCATACAAATTAAATGGGGTAGTATTTAGTACCGAGTTGGGTATGTACACATGTCCTAGAACTACAAGCCAACGTATTTATAGATTATCAAATTATTTTCATTTCTATATGGGTGACAGTTACAGATGTGATCACTTATTATAGCTCTCCCAAACATGAGGTTTCCCCATGAGGGAACTAGATGTTGGACACTATTATAGCTCACATAGTGTATGTCAGTTAGAAGAACCTCCCTAATTGAAAAGACTACAGAATAATTGTAACAAAATAGCTTTTAGAACTAAGTGCATAGGCTCAAGGATTTATTTAGATATTGTTTTATAAGCCATTAGTTACTAGATTTCACACTTCAGATTTTAGATATAAAAGTGAGTCATTTCTATATTTAGACAACATGATTTAAAGATAGAGTAAAAATATAGCTTTTAGAAAGTAAATGTTATGACTTACTTTATCTATGAAACATATTTTTCTATTCTTGATTATGATTTTTCATTTTTTAGGTATCCCAGCTTATGTGAGTCATGTACATTTAGCATGCATTCTTCTTACAGATTTATAATAATATTGAGATATTGATTTACTTGTGTACGTAGCCCCATATACTCAGTACAATCTAGAAGTACTGATCCACATATATGCCTATGTGCTACATTGTCTCATAATGTAGGTTCAGGTGCTCAGTTTCAACAACATGAGTGATTTCGAGCATCTTCATCTATATCCCGACAGTTGGTGAGTCCTAATAGTTTGAGGACTAGGTCATTCAGTTTTTTCAGCTTATTAGTATAGATGACTCAATATTTTCAGACAATTCAAGTCAGCTGGGGGTTTGTCCCAGTGACCCTCTAGCATTAGCAGTAGAGGCTAGTCAGACTGCTAGATATGATCCAAATTTCTAATATTAATTGATCAGACTCTGATTTTCGTATTTTAGATATTATATGTAGATAGTTTTAGCTTAGCTTTTACAGAATTCAACATTTCATTTTAATTATATATCTACAATTCCCTATAATGAGTTTTAGACTTAGTAGAAAATAGACAAGGTTAGCTTAAGGCTACTCATAATCTTGAGTATTGAGTGACGTCTCGAGACTTGTTTCCTATGAATTACATACGGGTACTAATACTGGATGTATGGATCCACTAAAATGATGTCCTAGTGGAACAAGATGTCAAGCCTAACTCATGGGTGACCCCTGAGAGCAAGTCAAGCCTAAACTGATGGGTGATTCCTCATATCCTACGTTGTCTATGTAGTTCTTGAATACTGGGACATCTACTAATGACTATCCCTAAATGTCGGGGAATCCGCCATCCCTCCATTCACTTGGTGCTACATCTACTCCCAACAGAACTGACACTGGTTATTGGACTGACCGAGCTAGCAATTGATCATGATTACGAATGATAATGCTCTTGATTTATCTAAAAGTGTTCTAAGAATATTGAAAACTATGTAAACAACTATATTTCGTGTAATCATAACCTCCAGCACTGAATGGAATACCAATAAGGTCATATGAAGCTTTAAAACCATAGTAAAGGAGAATCGCTCAAAATCTAAGTCATTTAGACATTTCATCAAACATATGTGGGTCATCAATTAAAGCAGGGGAATGGTTTAAATCATGTAATAATAACATGGCTTCAATACTACAAACCATGAATCAAGGATTTAACATGAAAATATCATTATTCCAACGTGTTAGAACACTCCCAACAATAAACACTTGTAAACAAAAGGCATAATCAAAATTCATAAAACTTCATGGAGATAATTCATTGTAAACATGAAAATTCATGATTAAAAACGTCAAAATAGGTTCTTGGACCCCATGGATGAAAAGGGCCCATGGATGATCATCACACATACCTTAACTGTACAATTTGTGAAGATTCTTAAGGGTGTTCTTGACAATTAATCTTGAATTTCCTTGATTATATTGTAGAGGCTAGGGTTTTATCTTGAGACAGAATACTCTTCTTCTGAAAGGATTTTGCGAGTAAGATGATAATTTGTTCTTTTGAGACCCTAAATCACGTGTTATGGATCAATTGTGTAAAGGAAAAAGGCTCAATTGTCCTTGAAAAAATAGAAACAGAAGTTGGAAAATAAGGAGGCACGCGATAAAGAGTGTACTATGGAATCCGAAGCGTCAGAGTGGAGCATTCTCCGTGGGATACCTTATCGCGGGCTAATACTATTTTAGGTCTTCCAACATGCCCTTACGCTCATCCAAAAATTTAAAACTTACCCCAGATGTATCTTTGACATCCCAAATCATGAATCAACATTAAAATTGATATTTTAATGTCGAGAAGATCAAAAATAAAATAATTGATGTTTAGAGGCACAAATAAGACTAATCTCTAATACCTAGCTAAATTTTCGGGTTCTAAGACTCTTATGCATGTACTATGAGCTGAACTAAACTAGAAAGAACATGAGGCTAGGCTTCTAGTTATTCAAGTATAAAGTCAATTAATAGTCATTTAGTTATCACATAACTCATAGTAATAGGAAATATTCCATAATTAATCCGTCTATTCACGCCAACTATATTCACAAGGTGAAACATTAATTCTACACAATATTGTATTTATCAAGTAGTCTATAATCATTATACGACATATTCTATTTCTACTTACTGTTTAACCGTAACATGAGCCACGCTACTTAATAAGTGACTATTACGAGAGAAATGTAGACAACCTTCTAAGGACAATACCATACTCCTAATACATATTCAGGAGTAATCATGCAAAGGAATAACCACACATATAGACATATGTACAGATGCTTGCCATACCTAAAATTTTGATAACATCAATATATCCTTCGAATTCACTGGGCATCATCATGTCATAATTACGTCTTCCTAATTTACCGGACATCATCATGTCGTAATTACCTCTTCCGAATTTATCAGACATCATCAAAACATCAATATATCCTTCGACCTTGTTGGGCATTATCACAATATTAACATATCCTCCGGTCTAGCTGGGCATCATCATAATATCAATATATCCCCCGGCCTTGAAGGGAATCACAATATCAATATATCCTTTGGCTTTGTTGGGCATCATCACAATATCAATATATCCTCCAGCTATGTCAGACATCATCATAATATCAATACATCCTCTAGCCTTGTAGGGCATCATCACAGTATCAATATATCCTTCGGCCTTTTCGAAAATCATCACAAAATTAATATATTCACCATGACATTAATATACATATATTTATATTTAGCCAAATTAATAACAAGTGCAAGCCCCCGAAGAATAGAATGGAAAATAAGTAAGAAGGACATATCATCATGCCTTGCTATTTATTATCAATGCAATATGTTTGTAGGTTCATGAGCGTGTATATACATATGACAAGAACACTTCATATATTACCGGCCTTAACATGATTATTAGCATGGTTAATAACTAGACATAATTATAATTTATAGAATCTCCCTTTATATGCAAGATTCAGAATACAATGATTAAGAGATTCATTTGCAAAAATATTAGTTTAGTCATTAGGCTTGAACATAATATGTGTAATAGCATAATCCAAGATTCATATAATAACAAGACAATAATTCAAGTGATAGCGTAGTCATAAGCTTAATTCACAAGACTTTCCATCACTAATCAATAATTTCAAGAAGATGACAATCAACATACACATTATTTCAAAAGCCAACATCGTCAATAACTCATTTATCAGGTTTAACCATCACATTCCCAAAAACATATTTTGGGCATTTAAAAAATATTTAGGTCACTAATAATTTACATAATTCGAGCTTAATGAGGACAAGTTCCACTTCTAATATCCTAAAATATCCATCCAATTCTAATTTTTACCCGGGACTAAACTACATCTTCTACATTATGTCATTGAGGTTTATCAACCCACACTATTCCTATGGTACAATTCTTCCTCAAATATTATCCTTAACTAGTTTGCGTGCCCTCATGTTGCGCGGATAAATTACATTAAAAATAAAAGTATTCTTTTATATGGATGATAAGATAGTAACAAAAGAGAATGCAACATGTCCGATTTGGTTATATTCATTGGATCATTTTACATGTATAGATATTATTAGTCTACATAATATTTATGTGCATGATCGACAGACGTATCTTTAAACAAAGAGACAATCAAGATAGCGTAAATAATTTATTTACTTTAATCTTCAAGCGTAGAATGCAAATTGCTTATATATACAAAAAAACTGTAAAAGTGCCCTATATTTATTGATTTGGATATGAAAAACTTGTTATTTGAAAATGTCAATAAAAGTAATTCTATTAGACCATATAAGATTGTAAGAGTGAAGTAAAAGATCGAATAGCAACATGCATTTTTAATCATTAATTTATGGACCTTTAGAGTAAAATTTTTTCAAAAAGAGATGAGAATGGTAATACCTAAAGCACACGTCGAACTTCAAATAAATGATTTTCTTCAAGATTCTTTAAAGGACGTATCACTAAATATCACTTCTAAAAGAAAATAAGAGGACAAAAAAGTTATAATAACACGATTTAACTTTTCAGTACAAATAAAATGCAAAATTATAGCATCATAAAATAAGTACAGTTTCATTAACATCTAAATGGAAAATTACACACAATAAACGATAAAGGATTTTCCAGAATTTAATTTATTAAGAACTTCATTAATCCTACATATATGATTGAAAATATTGAAGAAAACAAATATAGTTGTTAAATCTATGCAACTCATCAAATTAAAAATCACTTTTACCCTTGTTGATATTTATACTATTTTTTACCAACATTATTGGACTTATACGCACAAAATATTAATATGGCTATTTTTATGTTACTGTCAAATAGTTATAAAGTAATATTGTTTTGAAGTGGTATAATAATATATGAATAGCATCAATCAAATTATACGTTTGGTGGGGAAAGCTCAAATATTTTTAAAGAGGGACAAAGGGGAAAGATATTTGACAAGCAAAAATTATAAACTTTTTATATTTCACACTTTAGTATCTGATGTTCCAAATTACAACACACATTTCTTAGTCATAAGCATTTGCGAAAATTGAATGTGTTGGGTTGTATCTGCATTCCAACTCATGAACTTATATAATTGTAAATTCTTCATTTTTCCATCGATTTATGTTAATTTGATAAATGATTAGAGGTATTGCAAAATACTTACTCGGTGTTTGAAGGTGGTCTTTTCCCCTCAAACCGTAGCTTACTGGCTCAATTTAGTCTCATACTGCTACTAAACCTTCAAAATTTAAGAACATAATTCGATAAACCCACATCAATTATTGAAATTTACAGAAAAAGAGAAACATAGTTGATATCCGATGAAGAAATAATGCATATCAAAGTACAAATTGAATATATTTGAGAGAGTAAGTAAATAGTTTCTTCCTCATTTTACTTTTTAAATTCATAGATTCAATATATTTTTGAATGTCTCCAGCATTAATATATTTTACTATCTCCATTACCTTAAGAGAAAGTTAAAAGTTGAAAAAGAACAAAGAAGAAAAGAAAATTCGTATTGGATATATTACAATAAAATAATTATAACTTATGTTTTATTGAAGACTTATTCATCCTTTATTTTGAAAATTATGAAGTGATGAGATATGAAAATGTTAGGTCGCAATATGAACCAATATGAAATAATATATCATCAATATCTTTGACACAATATTGTGAAAGATTACGAGGATCTGAATTCTACGTTTATTTAAGCATGCTGACGTAGAAACATTTATCAAGTAACATGAAAAGATGCATCTTGGTAAGTGTAACACTTATTTAATTTGCAGTCCAGACACTTGAAGATGTCACACTTGAAATATTGAATATTGTCACTTGACAAAATTTACATGAAAACATGTTTAAGGGTTTAAAATATTTGAAGCATATAAAAGTTTTTGGGAAACTTATTTATAATTCATATATTGAGTAAATTTGTTGAAACTTTTGGAGAGTTTTTAAAGCAATAGATTATTTGCTGACATGCGAAATATACCTAATTGAATTGGTTATGAAGTACCATATCTTAGTACAATTGATTTCTTAATGTATCTGGTAAATACTACATGGCCTGATATAGCCTTTTCAATTAATATGTTAGCAAGGTATAATTCAACTCTTGGTAAGAGACATCGAAATGTAATAAAACATATGATCTTATTTTATTCTAAAGATTGCAATACCAATCTTGTTGATTATGCTGATGCTGGGTATTTATTTAACCCACATAAATCTTGATTTTAAACATGCAATAGCTCTAAATGTGGGGGTACTACTATATCTTGAAGATATATACAGCAGTCTATCTAGCCACTTCATTGAACCATGATGAGATAATAGCTAATTATGAAGTTAGCCGAGAATGTGTATGGTTAAGGTCCATGATACATCTCATTCAAGAAAAATGTGATTTGAAATGTGACAATGTACCCAGAGTTTTATAAATAGATACTGTATAGCACATCTTAATGGAGGATTCATCAAAGGAGATAGAACGAAGCACACTTCACCTAAGCTTTTCTATACACATGAGCTACAAAAGGAATGGTGATACTAACGTGCAAAAGATTCATTCAAGTGATAATATGACTGATTTATCCACCAAATTTCTTTCAACTACAACTTTCAAGAAGATGGTGCACAAGATCGGGATGCAAAGATTCAAGGATGTTATCATTAGGGGGAGTTAATACAAACTGTACTCTTTTTCCCTTACGAGGTTTTGTCCCACTGGGTTTTCCTTGTAAGGTTGTTAATGACGCAACATATATGCGTATTATCTATCAATTAGCCATTCAAGGTGGAGTGTTATAAATGTACCAATATAGTGAATGTCTGCTTTACCATATATAGTGAATACCTATTTTGCCATATATTGTGTATGCCTATTTATGCAAAAGTTAGAAACCTAAAGGTTAGTTTTTACCTTTAAATAAAGGGGTTTTTCTTCATTGTAATGACCCCATCAAGAGATCCCTCAATAGAAAATAAGAATTACTATCTATTCTATCTCTAATCTTCTTCTTTGTTCTTTATTATTTCATAACATTTACTTAGTTTTTTTTTTCTTCTAATTTTCTCTTTTTGTCTTTTCTTTTCTTACTTTTTGTATTTTTTAAAAAAAGATACATGTTTGTTTAAAAGTTATTAAATTTTTCCGTAATGTAGTTATCTGTTCATGGCGTGTTTGAGAATTTATAGTTTTTCAATTTGTTTGAATTGGCGTTTGTTTTTAAAAGGTAGTTTTTAATGAATTAGTATTTATTTTTAAATAGAAATTTTATAGTGATGACACCTGTCACTTTTTCCTTCTCCTATTATATATAGATAAATTCGTTCGAGGCAGCTAAGAAAATTTCACAACTAAGCATATTTAATATTAATTTCTCTTAGAATTAGTGAAAAAGTTCACTCCCGTCTAGTTAGCACACTAGAGCATTCTCATACTATTCATGAGTCAAGTCCAACTAGTCAAGATTCTAAGCTATAGGCAAGTTTCACACTATACGAGGTCAATGGCCTAAGTAGTTCAACTAATCCCAAAATTTACCATTTTTCATAACTATGCCTAACTTCCATCCCAATCTCAACAAGATATCGAAATCATACTATAATAATGCTCACTCTAACACAATTAAGCCTAACGTACCTCAAATTCAAAGAAAGCCCACCAACCACTCCTTTAATTTTCCCTTCTGAGAAGCTTCTTCAAGGTACTAAGCTATCAAAAACACAATCTGCACATCATTATGACAATATTGATACCAATTGCACCATTGTGATTCAAAAACAACACCAAAACCATTCCAAGTAGGTCCCACATACAAAAAACACATTTTCAAGATCAACCCAGCTTTCATACACTACTAGGAAATCATAACCCTCAAGAATCAAGTAAAAACCAAGATTATTTGGACTAAACTCATGCCCTCAAACTAATTGTGGTTTTCGTAAAAAATTTAAGAAATTAGAGTATGAAATGGAAGAATTCTTACCTTAATTCCATTGTTAATTACAAATATAAATATTAAATAAGTATCTAATACACCTCCGAGAGTCAATTTGAAGCTACTGAGCTTTTGTAGGGAATCTAGGGCTCCGTAGGAAGTGAAGAATGCCCAAAATTCGACCAAACAGGCCTTTTTATACGAGCTTAAAAGGGGCCCGCAAGGTCAAAACTTATTTTTGACCTCCCGGACTTAGTCAAAGTTCATTTTCGCAAACGAACTATGTAAAACCACTAATTTAAACAATTCATTACAATGACCTAAAGTGTCATTACAATGACAGTTCTTGTAACACCCCAATACTACACCCTGGGCATCACACAGTGCTTGCGACCCTGAATGACCACAAGCTAACCCATGATTGGTACCTGCTGTGAGCACTGAATAATAATCATAAAGTATATGTGGAAGTAAAACTGAATATGCCATAAGGTTCATAAAACTGAATCAAAACTGAATATATCTGAAGAATAACTGCTAACTGATAATGTCTGAAAGCCTCTAAACATTTGAAAAAAAGAGTTGATGGGATAGACCCTAACTAACTCACAACTGCTATTTGAAATAACTGAAATACTAAAATAGCCTCTGACAGAAATAGAAGGTAAGGCTGCTTACAATACACCCTTGTGGTAAGGATGCCCTTTTTTTTATAAGTCAGGTGCTCGATGTATGAGGACTCAATACTATCATGACTGTTGATCAACTAAATCTAACTAAGTATGGTCAAGAACCCGAGCATCTAAACCAATAACATGAGACATCATAGCGCAAAGAAAGAGTATGTGTTAGTACTTTGAATGTACTTGTATTGTAGGTGAGGTTAGGCTGATATACATGGGTTCAAGTCCATGAGAATACTGACTAAATATCATGAAATAACTAGGTGAGAGTATATGAATGATTGGAATATTATAAGTAATGAACATGAAATACCAAGCATATATTGTCTATTTGAATTTATCTGAAGCTGGAGCTGATAACTGAATAATTAATCACTGTAATACATGATCATGTAGAATTGAACTGAGTTCTGTATTGAATTCTGAATACAAGATACTGATTACTAAATACTGAATATTGAAATTGTAATTGTGGGAGTTATCATCTAACCGACATACCTGGATTATGGACTGAATTGGGGTTTAACCTGTAACTCTGTTGGAAGGGTGTTAGCACCATACCAAGGGTTACTAATAGGATCTGGGTAAACCCTAACTTGGCAATAAAAATCATGAGATATATATGGTTACATCAACCCTAGTCTGGCAGGAAGACGATTTACCCTACACTAGCTACGTAGTTCTGTAACGTAGGGACTACTACTAAGGACTGAACCCTCTGCTGACACGAATGCCCCTATTCCTAGGTTCGAATGGTGCTAAATTCTACTCTAAACTTAAAGACACTGACCAATACACTGCATTAAGTTTGACTGAATTGGCCGTGATCGTGTTGACTAACTTTACTGGACTGAGTTCAGTGAGTTCTATGAACTGACTGAGTACTACTGTTCTTGACCTATGCTGGAAGGATTCTATAACTGCTGTAGTAAAGTAAACAGCTAGGTTTCTGGTAATAAATACCCCAGAACTCGAAGGCATAACTGATAAACTCATATCACAAATTTAGCACCACAACAATAGGTTACCATGCATAATTTACTCAAATGGACATTTTATCAACCACTTGGGGAGCATGATTTCTATACATGAAAACTAACAAAATAGGGAAATCATAACTACAACATGTATCTTGCAAATTCAAGGGTTTTGACATGAGAGATTCGTAATTCAATGTACATGCTAACTTGATTTCAAGGAATTCATAAAAGATCTTAACTTGAAACCCATACAACAACACAAACATGAGCATAATTAAATTCGTAACATAGAAATCACAATTTTAGTTTTGAAAAGGGTTCTTAAACTCCAAGGGTGGAAGGAGACCCAAGGATGAACAACTAAACATACTTGAGCAACAGAATTCATGAAGATTGTTGGGTATTTCTCGGAACTTGATCTTGAGATTGATGAATTAGGGTTTATCTCTTTAGAGGATTTCGGGAATGAGTGAATGTATTTTGCCTATTGAGCGGGTGAATTTCATGTTATGGGGGTTTAATATGGGAGGAAAATAACTTAATTTCCCCCACAACCCTTAACTAAAATATTAAAACTGGACCTAGTAACGTATTAACCGATGTGCCGTATCGATGGTGTCGACGCAATTGCCGATGCACCGCATCAATACTGTCGATGCGATAGTAATGCGATGATAGCATCGTAATCACATTGACTTTCTATTTTGGTGATTCAAATATGACTCAAACGATGTTCAAAAATTTTTTAACTCACCTGAGATGACCTATAAATAACCCTAACCATGAATCAATTTAAAAATTAACAATCTAAGATTGGAAAGATCGTAAATGATGCCACTGAAATATCAACGCCAAAAATGAGACTAAGTGTCAACACTTTGCTAAAATTTTTCAAGTTTGGGACCTCTTTTTGCATGCTATAAACGACTAAAATTACTAGGACTTTATCGGTTCTTACAATATCTCTCCCTTGGGAACATTCATCCTTAAATGAGACTGACTGAACTGAGAGGAAAAAAGGAAATGTACTTACACTGACAAGCATAACTGAAACATGACTGAATTCGTGAGACATGACACATGACTTAATTGTTCGATGAATGCATGAATGATTTGAGAATGTTATACATCTATAACTTAGTATGGAATATAGTAAATCTAAGGAACACTATTACCTTAAGTTAACAATACTGAAGAATTTGATATCCTTTACTGAACATGCTTGAATGGGAACATGAGATCATCACATAGTCTGAAGTATGATACATGAACTGAATATCAGGAACTGAACTTTTTTCTTGAACCCAAGCAGCGATATGAGAATGGCTATAAGGCTGGGATAGGGAGAGAAAGTCAATTTATGAGTAACCATTATCTCCAGCCGGATCTGGTTTCATGAAAAAAAGATGAGAGATTTAGTAAATGAAAATTTCAGTGGTATTACATCTCCCCCTTGGGATAGTTCTTCCCCGGATTGATGGATGAACTAAATTGGTTCCATAATTTACAAGGATGAGAACAAACTATTTCTTGGAAGGGATATATTCATGAGACTTCAAATAGTAAGAATAGATTGGAAGATGGATAAACCATAGGAACCTATCTATTTGACTACTAATCTGAATTATTGGCTATACTGACTAACTCATACTAAAAGCTTATACATAATTAGAGTATTTCTTCAACAGTCTTTCCAGTAAGTTCTAATGACTTTTAGCGATTAAGGAATCTTGGACATAGTCAGAATAACACATCTAGATAAGAAATTACAACCAGGCTAAAATTTGGTAAAATCAAACAAAGGCCTACGAAACATTAGCTAAAATAGAGCTACTAGGCCTTATGGACTACAACTACTATCTTTCAAGCTTAGACATACTCCATGAATACTCTCTCAACTATACCTTCTGCCTTAATACTGCACTTCACCTGAGACTACTAAAAATATTCACATGGGCACTGATAACTCTACCTACTGAAGTCTGAGATGGACTGAATTCTCCCACTATGCACAAGCCTACTTGAATCTACGAATTGCACAAATAATATTATAATACTAGTCTGAATCATGAATTAAACACACACTGCATTTTCACGACCACTCATCTCATGAAAAAGAATTCTGATTTCCCATTCAATAACTAAATACAACCTCATACTAGCTATTCACTAATGCGTAATGCATTTATCCACTTACAAACCAACATGACGTTCAAGCCTATCTTCATAACGACAGCCTCGAGTAAAACAAACATGCAACAATCTTTCCATGACCTGAAACATTTACTCTTTCCCATCTAAGCAATTGCTTATCATTATATTATTTTAGAAGGAGAGGTCACTGAAAGGGTAAAATATGAAGACCTGAAGAATGAAATAATAATATACAAAACATGACACTTAAAAGTGGCCTGAGAAATAGAATATCAATATCATGGGTTCATCTAGAGACCTAGACTAAGGATATACATGACATAATCTGAATTTTGCTGATCAGTAGGAGTGTTTCATAAATATACTGGAAATGAGCATACCGTAGAGTATGAGCACATGTCATGAGCTGCATGACCTGAGTTTGGAATTTTTTAATTCATGGAACATGATTTGCACAATTGAGCAAACTGGAACTCTTCATATGAGGGACTGGAATTGTACATGATTCTATGGAAAGTGCATAAATATAAGCTATGAGCATAGAGTTAATATGTAAGGCATGAGTAGATATCGTTATAACTAAAGTACAAATACTACAACAAGCATGGGTCGGGCTTTGCCCTCCCTATTATTCTAAAACACACTGGCATCACTATTAGAATCTAAGAGCCTGACTTGGTCGCTTGTTCTACCATTTCCCCCTTAGCTTAAAGACATTGTTCTAAGTCTGTGGACCACTTAATCAACATCTCTAAACTGTACTGAAACCAATTTTATCTAGAGTTTGAGATATAACAATACTCATAAACACTAAAATTACCTTAAAAGACTACACCTGAAGTGTAAAACCATACTGCTTATACTTCCTTCTATGATAGAACTCTTAACTTTCTATGGGCCCAAATACATCAAGTAACAACATAAGAATTGACTAACTTAGAATTTTCGCCTCCTCTTTATATTAGCTCAACCTTCAAAGATTCAAACTTAGAAACCAACACATAACATGGATATCCCCAATTCCATACTATACTACTTTCATCATAGCATACAAATATCACATCCACAACACATGTTTCGAATCAACAAACTTAAATTTTTGTATACATTACTTCAAGCCTACTGACTCACCTTTTACATGACTAGTCCTTTGAAATATATGATCTGCTCAACATCAGATAACACCATCACAACACTATTACTGTTGCTAAATTCTTGGTTTCATGTTTCTAACCCTAGATCATGCTGTCAAAGGATTCTAAGAAGGAAGTTGAAATCACATTTGACTTATAAGCACTAAAGTACTACTCCTTCATTCACTGACTGGTTCATTGAGAAGCTGAAACTGGACTACTCTTTTCCTAAAATCAACTGAAGTGATTTACTGGGATACTGTAACCAAGCTATTTTTGTATACCCATCTGGCTATGATAGATATACCCACTAGGATAGACACTGAGAAGGGATTTGGTAAGGTTTTGGAACTAACACTGAACTTGACAACTACCTCGGGGGTTACAAAACAAAGAGAAGCTCCAGGATCTAACAAGGCAGAAACATGTAAATGAATAGCTCGTAACATACCTGTAACTATCTCAAGAGAACTTTCTTGATACTATCGGGACTGAATTGTATCTAACCTGACACTGACCATTATTAGAAATGAAAGCGGCAGCACCCTGCAGAGTCAGGTGACCAAAAAAAATTGGAGGATGGTTTGACCAGCCCTGCTGACCACTGTTAAGGAAATCTTTGACTTTGTGGACTGGCTTACCACACCTAAAACTCACATCACGGTTACTAACCTTTTAGCTAGGCTTAAAACTAATTTTTCTATCCCTCTTATTCTTTCTCTATTTCTTTCTATGCTCCAACTCTCACCCGGATGAGCATGAATGAAAAACCTAGACAGGACAATAACATGCAGATTTTTTTGAAAAACTATCGAATAGTCTAAGGTGGTGAAAGCAGCTCTAAATTTGGTGTGCAAGACATACTCATTTAGGCGATCTTCCTGTACTGGCAGAAGTGCTAGTTGATTCTTAGTTCTTCTTCTATTAGTATTTTTAGGAGGCATGTTAAGTAAATAGAAGGAAAATTTGGGATTAGACAGAGATTTTAACTTGAGCTCATGTTCACTCACATGATATGAACACAGAAAGATGGGAACATTACCGAAAAATGTCTTGTAGCTTCTTGTACATAAGTGTGGTGCACTACAAACCTATGTGTAAAGACTCAACATAACCCAGCTTTAAGACTCCCTAGAATTCTTTAGAACATTAGGCTCCTATACCAAGTTTGTAAAGCCCCAAGACTAAACCCTGGGCATCACATGGTGCTTGCGACTCCAAAAGACCACAAGCTAATCTATGACTGGTACTTGCTGTGAGCACTAAATAATAATCATAAGTATATGAAGAAGTAAAATTAAAAATTCTATAAGGTTCATAAAAATGAATCAAAATTGAATATATAAGTTAAATAACTACTAACAGATAATGTCTGAAAGCCTCTAAACAACTGAAATAAAGGAGTTGATGGTACAGGCCCCAACTAAATCATACTTGTTGTCTAAAATAACTAAAATTCTAAAATAATAAATTAATTGAGTAAAACTCATGTCCTCAATGAATGAGGACTCATTACTATCACGGATGATGATCAATTGAATTTGATTAAGTATTATCAGGAACCTAAGCGTCCTAACCTATGATGTGGGACATCATAGCACAAAGAAAGAGTATGCATCAGTACTTTGAATGCACTAGAATTCTAGGTGAGGTTTGGCTGGTATTCATGGGTTCACATGCATTAGAATACTAACTAAATATCAAGAAATAGCAGTATGAGAGTATATGAAAGACTGGGAATACTATAAGTACTGAACATGCAATACCAAGCATATATCGTCTGCTTGAATTAGACTGAAGCTTGAGTAATGAGTTTCTGATAACTGAATAACTGATAACTGTAAATCATGATCATATTGAATTAAACTGAGTTTGTACTGAATACTGAATACTTGATACTAAGTACTTAATACAGAATATTGAAATTGTAATTAGGGCAGTTATTATCTTACCAATATACCTCGATTATGGACTGAGTTGGGGTCCAACCTATAACCCTAGTTGGAACAGTGTTAACACCATGCCATATGTTACTGATAGGAACTAGGTCAACCCTAATCTGAAAGGAAGACTCATGAGATATATATGGTTACATCAAACCTAGTCAGGCAGGAAAATAGTTTACCCAACGCTGGCTATGTAGTTATGTAATGTAGGGACTGCTACTAAGAGTAAAACCCTCTGCTAACAGGAATGCCCTTATCCCTGAGCTCGTTTGGTGCTGAATCCTATTCCCAACTAAAATACACTAATTACTAGATTGTACTAAGCTTGACTGCTCTAACCCTGATCGTGTTGACTGATTGAACTAGACTGCGTTCACTGAGTTCTGTTAACTAATTGAGTACTACTGTTCTTGACCATTACTGGAACGATTCTATAACTATTGAAAAATAGTAAACAACTAGATTTCGAGTATCAAATACCACTAGGAATCGATAGCATAATTAATAAACTTACATCATAACTTTAGCAACACAACAATAGGTTACCATGCATAATTTCCTCATATGGACATTTTAAATACATGGGGAGCATGATAGATATACATGAAAACTAACCACATAGGGCAACATAACTTCAACATAAAACCAGTGAATTCAAAGGTTTTGACATGAGAGATTCATAATTCAATGAACATTCTAACTTAATTTCACAGAATTCATAAAATATCTTAACTTGAAACCCATACAGCTTGATCTGAGTTGGCGGAGAAGAGGTGAGGATACTTGGTATGCATGTCTACTTCTTTTTCCTAAGTAGCTCCCTCGATAGACTGATTTTATCAAAGAACTTTAACTAGAGGGACTTCTTTGTTTCTCGGTCTATGAGTCTGATAGTCTAGGATTTCGACTGTAATATCCTCATAAGAGAGACTGTTCTGAACATCAATTCTCGGAATAGGGACTACAATTGCTGGGCCACCTATGTACTTCTTTAGCAAAGATACATGGAAGACTGGATAAAATGAAGCTAAATCTGAAGGCAAAAGTTACTTTGCCAAAGCGACTGAGAATTTTAAAGGGACCAACATATTGAGGACTAAGCTTTCCCTTCTTTCCCAACCTCTTCACTCCCTTTATGGGACAGATCTTGATCTATACATAGTCACCAATCTCGAACTCAAGATCCTTTCTACGCATGTCTTCATAAGACTTCTATCGGCTCTGAACAACCCAGAGTCTTTCTCTAATCAACTGGACTTTTTCTAAGGCATCGAATACTAAGTTAGGCCCTATAACTGAGGCCTCAATAACTTTGAACCAACCGACTGGAGAGTTGCACCTCCTACCATTGAAAGCTTCGAATTGAGCCATCCGAATAATGGAATAATAGTTATTGTTGTATCAAACTCAATCGAAGGCAAGTGGTCATCCCAAATTCCCTTGAAATCAATTACACACGCCCTTAGCATATCTTCTAGGGTTTGAATGGTCCTTTCTTCTTGACCATCTCTTTGAGGAAGGAAGGTTGTACTGAGATGAACTTAGGTACCAAGAACCTTTTGGAATGCTTTCCAAAAGTGAAAGGTGAACTGGGTACCTCTATCTAAGATAATGTATAACGAAACATCGTGCAATCTGACCAACTCACTCACAAAACCTCTACTTTCTGATCCTTGAATAACTCTTTTATTATAAAAAAGCTGGGATCTCTATCTTGCTTTTATTTCACCACATACACTAGAGATGATTCTGAACTGCCCTGAACCCATATATCACCTTCTTCTGTATTGACCAAGCGAACCTTAGTTTGGCAAGATTATGGACTTCCTGGGATAGCTTTTTCTTACTGTCTTGAACATGAGCAACACTTCCCAAAGACAGTCTACTAAGAGCATCGGCCACTATATTGGCCTTGCCCGTATGATAAAGGACACTCATGTCATAATCTTTCAAGAGTTCTAACCATATTCTCTGATGAAGATTTAGATATTTTTAAGAAAAGACACACTGAAGGCTTTTATGATTTGTGAACACATCTACGTGAACACCATATAGATAATGCCTCCAAATCATTAAGGCAAATCCTATGGATGCTAACTCAAGATCATGAGTAGGATAATTCTTCTCATGAAGTTTAAGTTGTCTGGAGGTGCAGGCTATGATCTTACCATGCTGAATGAGGAAACAACCCAAACCTACTTTGGATACATCACAATACACTACAAAACCATCAGAATTATCTCAAAGAGCTAGGATTGGAGATAAGGTAAGTCGAATCTTCATATCTTGAAAACTCTTCTCGCAAGGATCTGACCACCAAAACTTGACTTTCTTCTGAGTCAACCTGGACATAGGTAATACAATAGAAGAAAATCTTTCAACAAACTATCTGTAATAGCTAGGCAAACCCAAGAAACTCCTGATGTTTTATAGAGAGACAGGTCTGGGCCAATTTTTTACCATTTTGGTCTTTCGAGAACCCACTCTGATACCATCACTGGAAATGATATGACCAAGGAATGCTACTAACCCTAGCAAAAATATGCACTTACTAAATTTGGTGAACAACTGATGGTATGGACAGGAAGGAAATGTTTAATTTGGTCATCCTATCTATAATGACCCAAAATTAATCATGCTGATGCCGAGTTTGAAGAAAACCTATCACAAAGTCCATGTTCATGTCTTCCTACTTCCAAGTAGGAATACTAAACTCCTACTTAGGACCACTAGGCTTCAGATGCTCTATCTTAACCTGCTGATATGTAAAACACTTAGCCACAAACTCTGCAACATATCTCTTCATCCCACTTCACCAATAGATCTCTCGCAAGTTACAGTACAATTTTTTGCCTATGGATGAATAGAGTAGAGCAAACCATATGCTTCTACAAGGATTAGATGCCTCAAGTAATCTACAGCTGGAACACAAAGACACGACCCTGACAACGAATGATAGCATCTCCCCCTTGGGAGAAAACCTCTACTTTCTAAACCTTGAATAACTCTTTAAACTTAACAAAGTTGGGATCTCAATCTTTCTTTTCTTTCACCTCAAAAACTAGAGATGATTCTGAACTACCCTGAACCCATATGTCATCTTTTTCTGTATCGACCAAGCAAACAACTAATTTGGAAAGCTGATGGACTTCCTGGGCTAGGTTTTTCTTATAGTCCTCAACATGACAAAAAATTCCCATAGACAGTGTACCAATAGCGTCGTCCATTATATTGGCCTAGGTCAAATGATAAAGGACACTCATGTCATAATCTTTCAAGAGTTCTAACCACCTTCTTTGATGAAGATTTAGATTTTCCTAAGAAAAGACATAGTGACGGCTCTTATGATCTATGAACACATCTACCTAAACACCGTATCGATAATGCCTCAAATTCTTCAAGGTAAATACTATGGCTGCTAACTCAATATCATGAGTAGGATAATTCTTCTAATGAGATTTAAGTCATCTGGAGGCATAGGATATGACCTTACCATACAACATGAGGACACAACCCAAAACTACTCTTGATGTATCACAATATATTAAGAAACCATCTAAACCATTTGGAAGAGCTAGGACTGGAGATGAGGTGAGGCTAGTCTTCAATTTCTGAAAACTCTTCTCGCAAGGATTTGACCACCAAAACTTGACTTTCTTCCGAGTCAATCTGGACATAGGTGATACAATAGAAGAAAGTCCTTCAACAAACCATCTCTATTAGATAGACAAACCCAAGAAACTCCTAATTTTTGATGGAGAGATAGGTTTCGGCTAGTTTCTTACCATTTCAGTATTTTGAGAATCTACTCTAATGCCATTACCATAAATGATATAACCAAGAAATGCTACTGACCTTAGCCAAAATTCGTACTTATAAAATTTGGTGAACAACTGATGATTTTTGAGTGTCTGAAGTACAATTCTGAGATGTTTTGCATGATCACACTCACTGCAGGAATAGACGAGAATATCATCTATGAAGACTATGGATAATATGTCCAAGTACTGCTTGAACACACGGTTCATCAAGTCTATGAAGGTTGCTGGGGCATTGTTGAGACCAAAGGATGACTAGGAATTTGAAGTGACCATACCGTGTATGAAAGGCTATTTTTGGAATGTCACATTCTCTGACTCTGAGCTAATGATAGCTAGATCTGACGTCTATCTTAGAGAAATAGCTAGTGCCCTGAAGTTGGTCAAATAAGTCATCAATTCTTGGAAGAGAATACTTGTTCTTGACTTGACTTTATTGATTTGATGGTAATCAATACACATCCTGAGAGATCCATCTTTCTTGTACACGAACAAGACTAGTGTGCCCCACGAGGAAAAATTGGGTCTGATGAATCCCTTGTCTAACAGATCCTTCAACTGTTCTTTCAATTTTTTAAGTTATACTGGTGCTATTCTGTATGGCGGAATAAATAAAGTCTTAGTGTCTAAAAGAAGATCAATGTTGAAGTCTATTTCCCTATCTAGAGGAATTCCTAGAAGATCTTTAGGAAAGATATTTGAATACTCATTCACTACTGGGACTGATTCAAGATTAAGAGTTTCAAAACTTGTGTCCTTAACTAGAACAATATGATAGACATATCTCTTTGATATCATTTTTCTTTCCTGAATATAGGAAACAAGCTGACCTCTAAACGCTAAAGTACTACCCTTTTACTAAAGGATGGGTTCATTTAGGAACTGAAACATGACTATTCTATTTCTGCAGTCGGCTGAGGTATAGAAGGAATGAATCCAATCAATGTCGAGAATGAAATCAAAATCAGTCATAACTAATTTGACTAAGTCTGCTGAAGTGACTTTCTATAATATCATAAGTATGATGGTTTTACCTACTGAGGTAGAGACTGAAAAGGGCTCTACTAGAATTTGGGGACTGGTTCTGAAATTGCCTGCTATATAGGGAGTAACAAAAGACAAAGAGGCTCCTGGGTCTAGCAAAGCATAAACATACACATGAAAGATCTGTAATATACCAGTAAGAACATTAGGAGAATTTTCCTGATTTTTCCAAGATTGGTAAGCGTAAAGACTATTTAGGTGTTTCCCACTAGTAGCACTGGAGGTTGCACCCTACTGATTCGGGTGACCAAACTTAACTGAGGAACGGTTCTATTGACCCTACAGACCTGACTCTATGGCCTAGCTTGCCACACTCAAAACAAGTATCACTACCATCCGTACAAGTACCCTGGTGGTTCTTGCCATTATTCTGACAAAGAAGTAGGTACAGGCACTGTTAACAAGGCCCTAAGACTTAAAGCCTAGCACTCTATCTTTGTTACCATCTCTAAACTTAGGAACTGGAGCACTGGCTAAAGAAAGAGCTGGAACTGATGACTTAGGATGAAACTGAGAATGGTTTCCTCATTTTGATTTGGGCAGAGCAAAGTTAAAACTACCTTTTCTTGCTCTCTTATTTTGCCTCTCCTTTATCTTAATCTTTTGCTTCTCTATCTGCTGAGCATGGCGAAATTTATGCCACTATTTTTCATAGCGGATCTGCACTCATTAACCATCCTATCATTCATATCTGAAATCAACTTACTCATCTTGGCCCTGCTATCTGCAACCACATAACGGGCATATTATGATAACTAAGTAAACTTAATAAAATACTCTTTCACTGTCATGTTACCCTACCTGAGGTTGATGAATTCTAACACTTTAGTTTCTCTAAGCTCTTAAAGAAAGAATCTATCAATAAAAGAAGAAGAAAACTCATCGCACTCAACAAACCCGGTATCATCTGGCCTTTCTGACTTCCACTGCTTAAACCAAGTTTGAGAAACATCCTGTAACTGATATGCAGCTCAACACTCTCAACATGAGTAACCCCCATGATTTCTATAACCTTCTGAACTTGATCTAGGAATTCGTGAGGGTCCTCATCTGACTTAGACCATAGAAAGAATAGAGTATTCATTCGGGTGAAGTCCCAAATTCTGGATGCAGCTGAATTGGACACTAGGTTGGCCTAAGAGACAACTGCTCTTTCATTCTAAGCAGCAACTAAATTAGCATGATTAGGGAATGTAGCTCTGAACAATGCATGAGAAACATGTTTTCCCAAAGGTTCTTTAGGCTGAGGGCCTGACTGATTCCCATTTTTTCTTTTGGGAGGCATGTTCTTTAGAAGAAAGGGAGAAATGGATTAGACTAAGAAATTGAGTTAAGATTGTGCTCACTGGCATGACATGAATACTAAAAGAAGGGAAACTATTTCTAAACATCTTATAGCCTCCTGCACATAAATGTGGCGATAAACACACCCATGTATAGACTCTACTACATGAGGACTTAAGACTTCCTAGGACTCTACTGAACCTTAGGCCCACATACCAAGTTTATAATGCTCCAAATCTGGTACCCAGAATGCTACACAATGCTCATGACCCCGAAGGACCACAAGCTAACCCATGACTGATATATGTACCTGCATACTGCATAATGTGAAAATATGAACTAAAAGGCCATAAGGTTCAAAAACTAGAAATAGTATCAGATAAAATAAAAATCTATTTGGGGTCTGAAATACCTAAAAGAAAATAGAAATAGATTATCTGAACATACTAGAGTCTGAAAAGCCTCTAAAACATGACTGTCTGCATAAGGAGTTGATAGGACATGTCCCTAAATAATTCCAACTAATAAATTAATTAATGACATAAATAAGTATTGATCATGTCCTCGAAAGATAAGGACTCACTTCTAACTCTGACTGCAGAAAGTGGAATTCTACTGGTGCTCTGGAGCTCATATCTCTGAACCTATGGTATAAAACACCATAGCACTAATACGTCAGTGCTTTGAATATACTGGTACGTATGTGAGGTAGGCTAAATGCGTGGGGTTCATATGTATGAACAATACTTACTAACTGACTAATCTGAGTGTGAGAATACGTACATACATATATAGTAACTAAAATTAAAATCGTGATAACATGAGTTTACTGATAACTAACATGACTAATGAAAGAGTTATGATAGCTGATATACTAATAACATGAGTGACTGTATCTGGCAGTCCTAAATTTGATGGAACAAGAGGAGTTCCATACTATATCTGAGTTGATTGTATCTGACAATCCTGAATTCTATAGAACTATCTGATTTTTATTAATGAGATTGATTTGCTGTATCTGACAGTCTAGGTTCTGTAATATGAAACTATGGGAAGTAGTTATCTATCCAACATTCCCTAAATAATGCATTATAGCTGAATTGGGGTCCAATTTGTGCCCTGATTAGAAGGGTGTCAATACCGCACCACTGGTAAGGATAACATGTGAGTGACCCTCAACTAGAATGTTACTCTAATGAGAATGGTGGGAATACTAAACTAAAAGGTTAATCCACCTCATCTAACCTAAACTATTAGGGATGATGTCTCAACCTACGCGGGTTACGTATTTCTGGAATGCAAGGATTACTCCTAAGAATCACAATGTCTACTAGTATATGAGTTCCTATCCTTGGGTTCACTCGGTGCTAATTTCTACTCCCATCTGAATAGACACTGAACATGGGTTACTGAAATGAACTGAACTAATTTAACTGAGTTCCGTTAACTGATAGAATATTACTGAGATTACTGAGTTTTTGTGAGTCATGAGACTGACTGAATTCTACCAAATATGGCTTGACTGTGAGTATCTTAAAAACATGACATTGGCTCTAGGCATACGGCTTAATTGTCAGGTACAAGTACCCAACGGACTCGATGGAAGGAAACTGACAAAGCCTGACTTTCCTGAACATATGACCAATATCAACAATCCATAATATAATAAGTTAGGTATTTCATGAAGTACATGGTTATCATACTATCTAACATTGATGGGAATGCTTATAATCATATCATAATCTTATGTTCTAATATCATGGGCATTCCAACAATATACACATTTCACAATGATAGCATGAAAACCATATAAACATAAGCGAATGACAAAGATGTCACATTTAGTTTATATTTTGGTGTATAAGGCATGATTTCTAATCTTCCAAGAATTTTATCAAACACCTTGCAAGAAAAATTTCGGGCATTGGTTAAATCATCAAATTACACATCATAAGCAACTAAATTCATGGATTCTATCTTGCATGTTAACATAATATCATGAAAACACACACAAAGATTCCAACTTTGAAATCAATTAACGTCAATAACATGATTACAAATAACCCACAACATAAATACAATGATTTATAGATAAAACAAGGTTCTTGAGATTCATGGATCGAAGGAATTCATGAATGAACACTTTGACTACCTTAGTTCATAAATACATAAAGATTGACGGAGGAAACTCTTGATTTTGAATCTTGTATGAAAGCCCTAGGTTGTCTCTTGAGAGGTTTTTTGATAGAAGAGAATATATTTGGGTTCACAATAGCTGAATATTGTGTTAAAGGGATTAAATAGGGGTGGGAAATTGACCCTTTTAACCCTAGATGCGTCTTGTAATTTCAGTAAAAATTTCCTAGAGCCCTGGCGCGACGCAGCACTATCGTGCCATCTCATTGGAATTTGACAATTTGTATAATGAGGAATGGCGCTATGTGGAGCCATCGCGTTGCCACTTCCTTTGTGTTCTAGAAATTTGGCGTGATACAGGAGAAATCATGCTAAGACAGTGGATAAGGACGATTTCCATTTTTGCTTGTGGTGCGGTGCGTCACGGACCAATATGGCGCTATTTTACGAAGGGAACCTGAAAATGTCATAAATTCTTATCCAGTTATCAGATTTATACGAATCTTGTATCGATGAAAAGCTTATTAAATTTCCCATGTCGCAAAAAGCAAAAATCTTAACTTTTTGGGACAATTTAAGCTAAGAAAAAATTATGGGGTATTATAATATCTCCCCCTTGGGAACATTCATCCTCGAATAAGACTGAGAGTGAGGGGAGAAGATAACCGATGTACTTACTGAACATGAATATTGAAACATGATCTCATGACTGACATGACTGATAACTAAATATATCATACTAAATATGCATATCTAATGCATGTGTAACTGATTCATGAATGCATGACTGAGTGTTCTAAGGAACTAAGTTTCTCAAAAATGAGAATGCATGTCTGATGCATAATTTTATAATTGAACCGATACATGAATGCATCACTGAATATGAAATGGTCGTGGATACCAAGTTTTTGGTAAACACTTAACATGAAACGTAGTAAGGTTAAGGAGAACTCTTACCTTGAGCTTGATCTGAGTTGACGGAAGAGGTGAGGATACTTGGTACACATGTATGCTTCTGCTTCCCAAGTTGCTCCATTGATGGACTAATATCGCTAAAGAACTTTAACTAGAAGGGCTTCTTTGTTCCTCAGTCTACTAGTCTGATAGTCTAGGATTTTGACTGGAATTTTCTCATAAGAGAGTTGGTTATGAACATCAATACTCTGAGTAGGGACTACAGCTGCTGGGTCACCCATGCATTTGTTTAGCAAAGAGACATGGAAGAATGGATGAATTGAAGCTAGATCTAAAGGAAACTTGAGCTCATAAGCTACTTTACTAAAGCGACTGAGAATTTTGAACGGACCAATATATTGCAGACTAAGCTTTCCCTTCTTACCAAACCTCTTCACTCACTTTATGGGATAGATCTTGAGGTAGACATAGTCACCAATCTCGAACTCAAGATCCTTTCTACGCACGTCAGAATAAAATTTTTTTGGCTCTGAGTAGCCCGGAGTTTTTATATAATCTACTGGAATTTTTCTAAGGCATCGAATACTAAGTCAGGCCCTATAACTAAGGCTTCACTAACTTCAAACCAACCGAATGGAGATCTGCACCTCCTACCATAGAGAGTATCGACTGGAGCCATCCAAATATTGGAATGATAGTTATTGATATATGAAAACTCAATCAAAGGCAGGTGGTCATCCCAGCTACCTTTGAAATCAATTGCACACACCCTTAGCATATCTTCTGGGGTCTGAATGGTCCTTTCTTCTAAACTATCTATCTGAGGATAAAAGGTTGTACTGAGATGAACTTGGGTACCAAGAACCTTATGAAATAATTTCCAAAAGTGAGAGTTGAACTGGGCGCCTCTATCTGAGATAATAGATAATGGAACACCGTGCAATATGACCAAATCTCTAATGTAGAGTTCGGCCTATTCCTTGGCTGAATAAGAGGTATGGACTGGAAGGTAATAAGCTAATTTGGTCATCCTATCTACAATGACCCAAACTGAATCATGCTGATGACGAGTTCGAGGCAAACCCATCACAAGGTCCTTGTTCACTTCTTCCCACTTCCAAGTATGAATTCTAAACTCCTACATAAGACTACTAGGCTTCTGATGCTCTGTCTCAACCTTTTGAAATGTAGAACATTTAGCCACAAACTCTGAAATATCTCTCTACATCTCTCTCCACCAATAGATCTCCCGCAAGTTAGAGTACATTGTTGTGGTCCCTGGATAAATACAGTAGCGCTCATCATGCACTTCTGCAAGAACTTGCATCCTCAACCCCTCTACAGTTGGAACACACAGACGACACTGACAATGAAGGACAGCCTCTCCCCTTACGAGAAAGCCTCTGCTTTCTTATCTTTGACTGACTCTTTCAACTAAACAAAGTAGGGATCTCTATCTTGCTTTTCTTTTACCTTGGAAACAAGAGATGATTTTAAACTACCCTGAACATATATATTACCTTCTTATGTATCTACCAAATGAACACCTAGTCTAGCAAGCTAATGGACTTCCTGGATAAGCTTTTTCTTACTATCCTCAACATGATAAATACTTCCCATATGCAGTCTACTAAGAGCATCGACCACTACATTGGCCTTGCCTGAATGATAAAGGACACTCACGTCAAAATCTTTCAAGAGTTCGAACCACAGTTTCTGATGAAGATATAGATCTTTCTAAAAAAAGACATACTGAAGGATCTTATGATCTGTGAACACATAAATATGAACACCGTATAGATAATGCCTCCAAATCTTCATGGCAAATAGTATGGCAGCTAACTCAAGATCATGCGTCGAATAATTCTTCTCATGAAGTTTAATTTTTCTGGAGGAGTAGGCTATGACCTTACCATGCGGCATGATAACACAGCCCAAAACTACTCTAGATCAAGAACAATACACTATGAAACCATCTGAACTATCTGTAAGAGCTAGGACTAGAGTTGGGGTGAGTCGAGGCTTCAACTCCTAAAAACTCTTCTCGCAAGTATCTAACCATTAAAATTTGACTTTCTTCTGAGTCAATCTAGACATAGGTGATGCAATAAATGAAAATCCTTCAACAAACCATCTATAATAGCCAGCCAAATCAAAAAAACTCCTAATGTCTGATGGAGAGACAAGTCAGGTCCCGTTTCTTACTGCTTCAGTATTCTGAAGATCTACTCTAATGCCATCATCGAAAATAATATGACTAAGGAATGCTACTAACCTTAGCCAAAATTCGTACTTACTGAATTTGGCAAAAAATTGATGATTTTTGAGAGTCTGAAGTACAATTCTGAGATGGTCTGCATGATCATGCTCACTGTGGGGATAGACCAGAATATCATCTATGAAAACTATGAAAAACGTGTCTAAGTTCATCTTGAACACACGGTTCATCATGTCCATGAAAGTTGTTTGGGGATTGGTGAGACCAAAGGACATGACTAGGAATTCAAAGTAACCATACAGGGTATGAAAGGCTACTTTTGAAATATCACATTCTCTGACTTTAAGATGATGATAGCTGGATCTAAGGTGTATCTTGGAGAAATAGCTAGCACCCTAAAGTTGGTAAAACAAGTCATCAATTCTAGGAAGAGGATACTTTTTCTCGAACGTGACTTTATTGTGTCGATAGAAATCTATACACATCCTGAGAGATTTGTCTTTCTTATGAACAAATAAGACTGGTACGCACTACGGGGACATACTGGGTCTGATGCATCCCTTATCTAAGATATACTTTAACTATTCTTTCAATTTTTTGAGTTCTACTATTTCCATTCTGTATGGAAGAACAGATATAGGATGATTGTCTAGAAAAAGATCAAGCCGAAGTATATTTCCTTTTTGGGAAGATTTCCTAGAACATATTTGGGAAAGACATCTGAATACTCATTCACTACTGGGACTGATTCAAGATTGGGAGTTTTGGAACTAGTATCCCTAACTCAAACAAGATGATAGACACATCCCTTTGATATTATTTTCCTTGCCCGAAGGTGGGAAATAAGCAGACCTCTAAATATTGAAGTACTACCCTTACATTCAAAGACGGGTTCATTTGGGAACTGAAAGTGGACTATTCTATTTATTCAGTCGATTGTGGCATAGCAGGAAGGAAGCTAATCCATGTCGAGAATGACATCAAAATCAGTAATCTCTAATTTGACTAAGGCTGCTGAAGTGAGTTTCTGAAATATCATAATCGAGCAGTTCCTGTATACCCGACAGGCTATGATAGTTTTACCCACTTGGGTAGAGACTGAAAAGGGCTATGCTAGAATTTTGGGACTGGTTTTGAAATCGCCTGCCATATAGGGAGTAATAAAAAACAAAAAAGATCCTGGGCCTTGCAAAGAGTAAACATACACATAAAAGAACTATAACATACCAGTAATCACATCAGGAGAATTTTCCTGATCTTGCCAGGATTAGAGAGCATAGAGTATGTTTTGTCATTTCCCATTAGTAAAACTAGAGGTGGCACCCTGCAAATTCGGGCGACCGAACTGAGCTGAGAAACGGTTCTACTAACTATGGACAATCTATAACTCTATGGCCTGGCTTGACACTCTCTAAAAAAGTATTACTACCATTCCTGCAAGTACCCTGGTGGTTCATGCCACAAGTCTGACAAAAAGGATAAGTGTGGGCACTGCTAATACGGACCTGATATTTAGGGCATGGTGCTCTATATTTCTTACCTTCTGTGGACTTAGTAACTACAGCACAGGCTGAATAAGGAGCTGGAGCTGATGACTTAGGAAAAAACTGAGAATGGTTTCCTCCTTCTAATTATTGTTAAGCAAAGTTAAAATTACTTGTGCTTGCTCTCTTATTCGCCTCTCCCTCATCTTAATCTGTTGCTCCTCTATCTGCTGAGCATGAGTCATAAGCCTAGCTAAAGTTATGTCACTATTTATCATGGCAGATATTTACTTATTAACCACACTATCATTCACCACTGAAAGGAGCTTACTCATCTTAGCCCATCTATCTGCAACAACATTTGGGGAAAATCTGGCTAATTGAGTAAACTTAAGAGAATACTCTTTCACTGTCATGTTGCCCTGCCTGAGGCTGATGAATTCTAACCCCTAAGTTTCTCTAAGGTCTAGGGGAAAGAATCTATAAAGGAAAGCAGAAGCAAACTCCTCCCACTCAACTGACCCTGCATCATCTGGCCTTTCTAGCTTCCACTATTTAAACCAAGTATGAGCAATAACCTACAACTGATATGCAGCTAGCTTAGCACTCTTAACAGGAGTAACCCCATGATGTCTGTAACTTTCAGAACTTGATCTAGGAATTCCTGAGGGTCCTCATCTGACTTAGACCTAAGAAAGGATGGAGGATTCGTTCTAGTGAAGTCCTGAATTTTGGCTGCAGCTAAATTGGCCACTGGGTTTGCCTGGGAAACACTTACTCCTTCATTCTGAGTAGCAACTGACTGAGCAAGAGTAGTGAATGCAGCTCTGAACTTTGCATAAAAAACATGTTCGCCCAAAGGTTCTTCGGGCTGAGAGGCTGACTGATTCCTATTTTTTCTTTTAGGAGGCATGTTCTGTAGAAGAAAGAGAGAAACAGATAAGACTAAGAAGTTGAATTGAGATTATACTCACTGGCATGACATGAATACTGAAAGAAGGCAAACTGTTCCTAAAAATCTTATAGCCTCCTATAAATATATGTGGCACACAACACACCCATGTACAATACTCTACTAGATGCGGCTTTTAGATTGTCTAGGACTCTATTGAACCTTAGGTTCTGATACAAAGATTGTAATGCTCCAAATCTGGTACCCAAAATACTACGTGGTGCTCATGACCCTGGAGGACCACAAGCTAACCCATGACTGATATTTCTACCTGTATACTGCCTAATGTAGTACATAATGTAGAAATATGAACTGAAAGGCCATAAGGCTCAAAACTAAGATGTAGTATCTAATAAAATAGAACATCTGGGTGGGATATTAAATTCCAAAAACAAAATTGAAATAGATTATCTAAACATATTGTTGTCTAAAAAGCCTCTAAAACATAACTGTCTTTATAAGGAGTTGATGGAACATGTCCCCAACTAACTTTAACTAATAAATTAATTAATGACATAAATAAGTAATGATCATTTCCTTGAAAGATAAGGACTTACTTCTAACTCTGACTGTTGAGACTGGAATGCTATTGATGCTCTAGAGCTCGTGTCTCTTAACCTATGGTATAAAACACCATAGCGCGAATACATCAATACTTTGAATGTACTGTATGCATGTGAGGTAGACTAAATGCATGGTGATTTTATGCATGAACAATACTGATTAACTAACTAATATGAGCATGATAAAACATACATACATACATAGTAACTAAAACTAAAATCGTGGTAACGTTAGTTTACGGATGTTTTAACACTACTAATGAATGATTTTTGATAACTGATATAACTGATAACTTGAGTGACTGTATCTGATAGTCTTGAATTTGATGGAACTAGCTGAGTTTCGTACTGTATCTGAGTTGACTATATCTGACAGTCCTAAATTCTATAGAACTATCTGAGTTCTATTACTGATATTGATTGGTTTTATCTGACAGTCCTGGTTTAGTAACATGAAATTATGGGAAGTATTTATCTAACCGACATACCCCAAATGACATATTATAGATAAATTGGGGTCCAATCTATTCCCTAATTAGAAAGGTTTCAATACCGCACCACGGGTAAGGACAACATGTCAGTGACCCTCAACTAGCAGGTTACTCTAATGAGAATGGTGGTAACCCTCAACTAGTAGGTTAAGACACCTCATCTACCCTCAACTAGCAGGTATGATATCTCAACCTACGCTGGATACATAGTTCTGGAATGAAAGGATTGCTCCTAATAATCAGACCCTCTACTGGCAGGTCAGTTCCCATTCTTGGGTTCACTCGGTGCTAATTTTTACTCCCATCTAAATAGACACTGAACATGGGTTACTAAACTGAACTGGACTGAGTTAACTAAGTTCCATTGACTGATAGAATATTACTGAGATTATTGAGTTTTCCTGAGTCTTGAGACTGACTGAATTCTACTGAACATGCCTTGACTAAGAGTTTCTTGGAAACATGACATTCGCTCTAGGCTATAGCTAAAATGTCGAGTACAAGTACCCCCAGGACTTAATGGAAGGAAATTGACAAAGCTTGACTTTCTTGAATACATGACCAACATCAACAATCCATAATATAATAAGTTGGGGATTTCATGATGTACATGGTTATCTTACTATCTAACATGGATGGGAATGCTGATAATCATATCATAATCTCATGTTCTAATATAATGGGCATTCCAACAACATACACATTTCACAATGATAGCATGGAAACCAAATTAACATTGGAGGATGACAAGTATGTCACATTTAGTTTATGTTTTGGGCTATAAGGCATGATTTCTATTCTTCCAAGCATTTTATCAAACACCTTGCATGCACAATTTAGGGCATAGGTGAAATCATCAAATTACACATCATAAGCAACTAAATTCATGGATTTTATCTTGAATGTTTACATAATATCATGAAAAACACACAAAGATTTCAACTTTGAAATCAATCAACGTCAACAACATGATTACAAATAACCCACAACATAAATACCATTATTTATAGATAAAAGAAGGTTCTTGAGCTTCATGGATGGAAGGAATCTATGAATGAACACTGTTCATACCTTGGTTCATATATACACGAAGATTGACGGAGGAAATTCTTGATTTTGAATCTTCTATGAAAAGCCCTAGGTTGTTTCTTGAGTGATTTTTTGAGAGAAGAGAGTATATTTTGGGTTCCCAATAGCTGAATCTCGTGTTAAATGGCTTAAATAGTGGTGGAAAATTGACCCTTTTAATCCTGGATACGTTTTGTAATTTTAGTAAAAATTTTCCAAACTGGACCCCTGGTGCGACGCGGCGCTACTGCGCCGTGTTACTGGATTTTGACAATTGAGAAACTGAGGGATGGCACAACGCGAAGCCATCGCGTTGCCACTTCCTTTGTGATCTAGAAGTTTTGTACGAAGCGGGGGAAATCTCGCTGAGACAATTGAAAAGGACAATTGTCATTTTAGCTTATGGCACGGAGCGTCACGGATCAATATGGCACTGTTTTATGATGGAAACTTGAAATACTCATAATTTCTTACCCAGTTATAGGATTTAAATAAATTTTATATCAATGGAAATCTTCTTGAATTTTCCACATGAAAAAAAGTAAAAATCTTAAAAATTTCACATGTACAAAAGTGGATTCATCTTTCAAAGAAAGTTTCTAACCTTCTTGGAACAATTTCAAGCTAGGAAAAAGTACAAGGTATTACAGTTATCTTCTGGATAAAGAGTGAAGGTTTAGTTAATGAAAGTGAAAGATCCACTTGAATTGTGGACTGATTTGAAGGAAATGTATGACCACATAAAGGCCACGGTACAACCTAAAGCTCGTTATGAGTGGATGAACTTATGGTTTCAAAATTTTAAAACCATTGTTGAATATAATTTTATTGTTTTCAGGATTGTTTCCCAATTGAAATTATGTAGGGAAAATATAAATTAAGAGGGCATAATGGGAAAAACACTTACTAATTTTCATACCTCAAATGTGATTTGCAGCAACAATACCGAGAAAAGGGCTTTCAGATATATTCTGAATTGGTATCATGCCTTCTGGTGACTGACCAAAATGATGCCCTTTTCATGAAAAATCATGAAGCTCATACCACTGGATCTGCTCTGTTATCGAAAGAAAATGGGGTTCAAGCATATGGCCAGCCTAAAAGACAGCAAGATCGAGGTCATAATAATTAGTGTGGATATGAAAATGGCAAAGCACGATATAATAATCACCATGGTGGTGGTAACCAAAAAAGGGAGAACCAAATGGGTCCTCATAATAATTCTTCAAGAGGAAATTATTAGCGTTGTGGTATGAAAGGTCATTGGAAGAATGAATGTCGGGCGTCTAAGCATTTTGCTAGGCTTTATCAAGAATCTTTTAAAAGATAGAGAAATGAAGGTAGGATCTTTTCAAATTCCTGAATAAATTCACACTTGGCTTTCAAAAATGATGATTAGGCAGGACATTTATAAAAGTATGATGATAATGTTGAGGCAAGTTTGGTTCTAAAAGATGAAGATTTTGATGGTCTTGATGATATCACTCATTTGGAAGTTGAAGACTTCTTTAGAGATAAAAACTAAATCTTGATCAATTAATGGTGGAAATAAGTAATGTTTTTTTGTTATGTTGTTTCTTTAGTTATCATGTTTTTTGTTCATTATCTTATATTTATTTTCTAGAGAAAAATTATTTAAGTTTCATTGTAAGATTGTGAAATTTCGTATTTCTTATCATATATTATTTATGTTGAAATTTAATAATTTTTTTCCAATCTTCAATTAAATCTAATAAGAGTAACGGAGATATGTACTTGATAGTGCTACAACTCACACTATATTAAGAGAAAATAAATATTTCTCGAATTAATTATGAAAATTACTTATGTTAATACAATATCCGATAGTACAAAGTTAATTAAGGGGTCTAAAAGAGATACCTTTTTAATATCTGGGGGAACAATATTAGCCATTGATAGTGCATTATATTGTAGTAAGTCTCAAAGAAACTTGCTAAGTTTCAAGGTTATTCGCCCAAATGGCTATCATATGTAGACTGCAAATGAAGAAAAGGTTGAATACCTTTAAATTACTACAATAAAGGAAAAAAGTTTGTGCATTAGAAACTACCTATACTTTCTTCAGAATTGTACCATAAAAGTATTTATATGGTTGAGTCACATGCCATAGTAAACAAAAGGTTTACAGGTTCTAATGATTTAGCATTTGGCAAAACCAATTAGGCTATCCTGATTTTAATATGATGGGCAGAATTACTGAGAATTCACATGAGCATACTTTGAAAAATCAAAATATTCTTTATTTAAAGAAATTTTCTTCTGCTACTTGTTCTCAAGGAAAGTTGATTATTAAAATATCAGTAGACAATATTGGGATTGAATACCCTGCATTTTTGGAATGTTTACAGGGTGATATATGTTGACCAATTCACCTTTCATGTGGACCTTTCAAATATTATATGGTCTTGATAGATGCGTCTACAAGATGGTCACATAGGTGCTTATTATCAACTCGTTGCAAGATAGTTGGCTCAAATAATAAGGTTAAGAGCATAAATTTTAGATTTACCAATAAAGATTATTCATCTTGATAATGCTGGTAAGTTTAGATCACAGTCAATTAATGATTGTTGTATGTCAACTAAAATAAAAGTTGAATATTTAGTTGCTCGTGTTCACACTCAAAATGGTCTAGAATAATCATTGATCAAAGTCTTCAGTTGATAGCTACACCAATGTTAATGCAGAAAAAACCTCTTGTTTCAACATGCGACATGCTATTTATCATGCAACAACACTTTTGCGCATAAGGACAACAAGTTATCATAATTTTCCCCATTATAGTATGTTTTTGGTCAAGAAAAAATATTTCCCATCTTAGAATTTTTGGATGTGTGGTATATGTTCCAATTGCTTCACCACAACACACAAAGATGTGACCCCAAAGAAGGTTGGAAATATATGTTGGGCATGAATTTCTTTCCATTATAAAATACTTGGAACCTATGTTAAGAGATTTGTTTACTGTAAAGATTTGTTGATTGTCATTTTCATGAATTAGTATACCCACCATTAGGGGGAGAACATAAGCAGCTAAAACATAAGAGAGATTGGAATGCATTATCACTATCTCATTTAGATCCTCAAACAAATCAATGTGAGCAAGTGGTTCAAAAGATGATTTACTTGCAAAATATTTCAAATCAGTAGCCGGATGCATTTGCTAACCTTCCATGGGTTACTAAATCTTATATTCTGGCAACTAATCCTCCAGTTCGAGTCGATGTCCCGATAGGACAAGTGGTCAATGCAAATGAGTCTAAGTCATATTTGAAATGTGGTAGACCGATTAATTCCAAGGATAAAAATACTCAAAAGAGAAAAAAAAATAAAAGATCAAATTGATCATGTTATGATAACAATTACTCAAAAAGAGCCTCGAGATCTAACAAATGATACGGCCACTGATGAGATTAAAATATATGAAACTAATGAGAATAAAGAAATATCAATAAGTTATGTCTCGACGAGAAATAGGTTGAATAGAAAGAATATTGTGGTTGACATTATTTTTCTTGCAATGTTGAAACCAAATAATGTCATGACCTACGCCGCGGCCCTAGTCGTGAAAGGCATCCCGAACTATAAAGGACCGAGAGATCATTTAGCAAGTAATCATAAGCATAACTCAAATGATAAAAATGTGTGGAAGATAAACTGAAAAAATGGTAGTCCAAAAAATAAAACTGAAAGCTTCATAACATCGTATTAAAAGGGAAAACCCAAATCCAATCCAAAACCATATATGTTGTCTATACTGATCATAATATACAAGTTTGTCTAAAAATTAGGACAAGGTCCCCAGCCAGACCATAAAATAACTTAAAACTAAAACGTACGTAAGATTCTTGCTGAAATGAGAGAGGCTCACCAACTCTGAACTATTGGAAAAATCTGTTGTTTTACATGACCATGGGACTGGACCTCAGCACCTTAAATATAATGTGTCAATACCTAAAAATTATGGTACGTAGATCAATCCAAAAATAACATATATTTTATACAACATAGGTGAGAGAGTTTCATAAATCAATTTAGCCTAAGGTAATTGAAAACACATGGACATAATTTTATGAGATTTAGAACATTTCCTTGTAATCATGACTCAGTTCTTTATTTTACTTCTGATCTAGATGATAGAACCTGTATTTCTACTATCCCACGAGCTATATGGAATATGCCCTTAACTTAGCCGCCAAGCCCCCAATACATGTTTGTTGCAATGATTGGAGTATAAGTAAGGGGGATACACAAGATCACAAAGCAGGGTGTTATAATCCCCAAGAAAATTAACATGTCATGGTAGTGCCCAAGATTACAAAGCAGGGCTCCTAACTATAGTCCCCAAATTAGGACGACATGAATCAAGGTACACAAGATTACAAAACTGGGTACGATATTGCTGGTCGGCAAATCATGGTTTCCACCGATGAGTTTTTCAACTCGTGCTTTCTTCGGATAACCGTCTAACTATCTTTAATCCCATATTTAGTTATTTAAAATCATGCTTCATGCTTATAAACCATTCAATGCTTATTATGTTAAGGGAATATAATCATCGAGTATTGTCATACCCAAAAATGCAAGTCATTCATATCATACCACATCGTATCTGCCCCTCACATTCAAAAACATACATATGGCCAACAAAAGATTTTATCAAATCACACGAGATTTCTTATTTTCAAAAGCATATGTAAACTCATTCACATACTCTCTTTACAAATATTTAACACATGTTGGTCAATTCATTTATTCAACGCAAGCATTTATTTTAGGTTAGACACAAGAGCCTTTAGCATAAGAAATACCCCTTTTGAAAGCATGAAAACAATAATGCATAGTAGTTAAAGAGCAATTTAAAACTCAAGAATTGTCACCATTCTTAAACCAACCCCAACATTGGTTGTACATAAATCTCATGATCCAAAAAAAGGCTTTTAATTAAAGCTCAGAAAACAATTTACAATCCATGCCATGAAAAGAACATAAATTTCATCCTGGGTAAGGGGATATCACAAGTCTCATTAATAAATGACTTTTTGAACTAGAATCACATATGCACGAGATTCTAAATCAAGCTTATGTGTAACCCCTATGACAAATATGTACTTTCATCAAATTGGGTTCACAATGCATGTTCTTAAACTAATTTCCCAAAACTTTATTACATATACATACATATATAACTTTAAAGATTGTTAAAATCTTAAAAAATCTGTTGATGGGATTTAGGATAGCCCCTTTTTAGGAAACATTGAGAAACATTGACCCTTGATCCTTAATCTCTCAAACCCTAGTTAGTTTTTTCCTTTTTAGCTTAAGGAAGATAAATTAGGGATTTTGAGAGTGTTAATATGCATTTAAGGATATTAATTTTGTCTATAAGTGATTAGGGATGGTTAAGGGGGTGTGAAAAGACCTTAATGCCTATATAATAATACAAAATGGAGCACGTACGCTGCAATGCTATTACCATATCACGTATAGCAATTGGACAGGCCAAGGTGTGCGATGCATGCCCATTGAATAACCCCAAGTCGGCGATGCATGTCAATTGCACACCATTTCTAGTGGCCTTATGTGTTTATCATGCGACATATGGATTTTGAAAAAGGGTCTGTTGTGCGTTGCCTACTTGTCTTAAGGTCTTGAAACTACCCCAATGCAACCCACAACATCCAAAATTAGTCTACCATCCATACGAGGGTCATAAAGGTTATTTTAGAGAGTGTTACTTGACCGTTAAGGCACGGGGTGTCATACAAAATCCATCAATGAATGTAGACAGAGAAACAATTGTCCAAAATAGAAGGATGCAATTCAAGACTAATTGACTTCACTTGAAAAATATGAAGTTTTCCAACCAATAGTACGAACAATTGAAGGTACCATGCCAGTGGGGTAAAACTGGGTTTTTGTATGAAAAAAAATGAAAAAGGTGAACTCGTAAGATATAAAGTATGACTTGAGGCACAAGGTTTTTGGAAAAGGCCCGGCATTGACAATGCAGAAACATATTCTCATTTAGTTGATGGAATTACCTTCAGATATATAACAAATCTGAAATTTTATGAAAAGCTTGATATAAGCCCAATGGATGTTGTCACGGCCTATTTGTATGGCTCATTGGACAACAATATTTTTATGAAAATTTCAGAAGACTTAAAAAGACCAGAAGCATATAAAAATTCACAAGAAACTTTCTCCATAAAGCTTTAGAAATCCTTATATGCATTGAAACAATCAAGGAGGATGTGGTACAATAGTCTTAGAGAATATTTTCTAGAAAAGGATACAAAAATGATCCTACTTTCCGTTGCATTTTTAAAAGAAGTTCTGGATCTGAATTTCCTAAAAGAGTTGTTTATGTTTATGACTTAAATATCATTGGTACTCCTAAGGAGCTTTAAAAAACTGTTGTGTGTTTGAAGAAAGAATTTGAAAGGAAAGATCTGGGAAAGACTAAATTTTGTCTCGGCCTACAGATTGAGCATCTAACAAATGGAAATTTTGTTCATCAATCAAGATACACTGAAAAGATTTTAAAGAAATTTTACATGTATATATCACACCGATTGAGTACCCCAATGGTTGTGAGGTTTCTTGAGGTAAACAAAGATCCATTTTAACCTCAAGTAAATGATGAAAAGCTTCTTGGTGATGAAACTCCATGTCATAGTGCAATCGTGTCACTAATGTATCGTGCCAATAATACTCAACTAGATATTTGTTTTGCAGTAAGTTTATTGTCAAGATTAAGCTCTTCCCCAACTAAAATACATTGGAATGGTGTCAAGCATATATTCAGATATCTTTAGGGAACCATTGACTTGGGATTATTTTATTCTAATGAATGCAAGTAAAAAATAATTGGTTATGCAGATGAAGGATACTTGTCTGATCCACATAATGCTGCTTCTCAGATAGGTTATTTATTTACATAGGTAGCATAGCTATATCATGGCATTCAATAAAGAAAACATTAGCTGCAACTTCTTCAAATCATCCAGAAATCATTGCCAGTCATGAAGCCAGCTGGGAGTGTATTTGGTTGAGATCAATAACACACCATATTCAGGAAATGTGTGGATTTCCTTTTAATAAAGATATTCCAACTACATTTTATGAAGATAATTTTATTTGTATAGCTCAGTTGAAGGGAGGTTACATTAAAGGATACAAACCAGAACACATTACACCAAAATTCTTTTTCACTCGTGATGTTGAGAAAAAGGTGAAATAAATTTTCAACAAATTTATTCGGCAAATAATTTGGTAGACTTTTTCACTAAAGCATTAAAAACCTCAACATTTGAGAAGATGATATTCAAGATTGGGATGCACCATCTCCAAGAAATGAAATAATATTTGCATTAGGGGGAGTAAAGTACGCGCTACACACTTTTTTCCTTGGCCTAGGTTTTGTCCCAAATGGTTTTCCTGGCAAGGTTTTTAACTAGGCAGCAAACAATGCATATAAGAATATATACGTACTCTTTTTCTTTCACTAGAATTTTTCTTTCCACAGGATTTTTTCTTAGTAAAATTTTAAAAAGGCATAGTGTATCAAAACACATCCAAAGGGGTGTATTGAAAATGATTGTAATGATGTGGATGTCCAAACTTCTTGGTGTAATTCCTCCATGACTTTTTGTGTAATTCCTCCATTACTTGTTGGTGTAATTCCTCCATTACTTCTTGGTGTAATTCCTGCTTTAAATGTAGTAACTCTCACACCTTCACTACCTCCTCATTGATCATCATATTTATGACACCTCTTGAATCTTCCTGTGTAATACTATAAATAGAGGTCTTGAGGAAGATGTTTGATACACATAAAAGAAAGAAGATACTGATCTTATATTTCTCTTTTGTCATTTTGTTCTCTATTGTTCCACTTGTTTTATTCTTTACATTACTATTCTTCTTCCTAGTATTGAAATAAATGCCAGAATTATCTTACCCCAATCTATTTTCAATCATTTTAGCAATATTCATTGATTTTTCACTGTCCAAGGTGTGTTAATCCTTTCGACATGAATGTTGTTGCTAGATAATTGAAAGTTCTTGGGAAAATCTAAAATACAGTATTGAACTTTCATTAATTGCTCAACCTTGTCATCCCTTAATAAGTGATCTTATTATGTTATTGCAATGACATATTTGGTTCAGTCTCTAATTTTACGAGAGGCATATGTGATCTATTTCATTTAGTAGCATACTTGAGCCTTTTCTCAATCCCTTATCTTGTTCTAACCACTATTAACACCCGAAATTTCACTATAGAAAGGCATACATACTCTTAATTTGCATACTCATATGCACTTTACTACACCTCATTGGTGTACTCTCATTTAAACCCATTTTTTTTCTTAAGCAAATTTAGTCTTTTTCCCCAGGCATTATCACGTCCCAACCCCAAATTCCACTACGAAAAAACATATATACTATTAATTCACAAACTTCATATATTCTTTACTTGTCCATCTATACCTCATTGTTTTCATTTTATCTTGTCTTATCATTTCTTGAACAATATTTTATGTCATTTCCCTAAGAAATTACCACATTCAAACCGTTGTAATACCCCAAATTTTACCTTGAACTTGCAAACACATAAATACTCAAAACATATAAATACTCTTAATTTAGATACCCTCAAATGTATTCGCATCCAACACATTCTCAGTAGTGTACTTTCTTTGAAAAAAATCTCTTTTTTTTTATCGTTTTTTTAATATGTTTCTTAAATCTATTCAATGATCCATAAAATATGTGGAAATTGTGAATGATATCGTATAGACTCAACAACATATCCAATGTACTCTCAATAAAGTGGGGTTGGAAAGGGTAGAATGTACACAAATCGTACCTCTACCTTAAAGATAAGATAGAGAATTTTTTCCGATAGACCCCAAGTCAAGATAAAAACAGTAAAAAAAATGTCATGGGAGTACAGAAGATCGTAGGTAGTATGAAAATGACAAATGGCTAAAGAACAATGCTACAATAAAATAATACTCCACTCGATCTGCACGAACATAATCAGTAGTAACAGAATTTGAAGAGCACAAAACTAAAAAAGTAGTCCTACGACTACTAGAAAAGGAAAAAACACAACACACTCATATCTACTAGAGTGGGTGCACCCGTACCTACTATGCTTCTATCCTAATTTATCCATACCTTACTATCAACAGTCATATCTTTTGTAAGTTGTAATTGTGTCATGTCCCTTCTAATCACCTCTCCTAATACTTCTTTGACCTATCTTTACTTCACCTAAATCCATCCATAACCAACTTCTCACACCTCTGCACTAGGGTATCTATGCATCTCCTCATCATATGTCCGAAGCAACTTAACTTCACTTCCCCCATCATGTTTTTCACTGAACTCATTCCCACTTATCTTGAATATCCACATTTTAAATTCTATTTCTCTTAGTATATGCACATATCTATCATAGAATCCTCATCTCTACCACTTTCATCTTCTGAATGTGATAGTTCTTGAGTTTCCAACACTTCATCCATACAACATAGCCAGTCTAACTATGTTGAAAATTGCTTTTAGCTACTGCATTAGGTTTTAGCAAAAAAAGTTAGAAATTTAGGATGAATTTCAATTTCGAATTTTAACTAGGTTGTTTGAGTAATTGAGATATTGTATGTTTTAGAATTTTGAATTTACGCGAATTTTTATTGTAAGTTGGCTATTTAAAGCTCCTAAATGCTCATTAAAATTATTGAAAGCTATTTAAAGTATTTCAATCCATTGAGAGCCATTTTAACTCCTTTTTGCTAGCCATTTTTTTTAAAGAGAAAATGCTCTGTTTCCACCCTAAACTATACACAAAATTGCTGAAACACACCCGTACTTTAGAAGGATCCTATTACCCTCGGAGTAATTAAAATTAAATTTTGACAACCTTAGTGCCTAAATGGGACATACGTGTGCGTACGTGGACCTTCAGTGTTGATTCACGTATGTGCTACATAGGCTCTAAGGTTGACAAACATACGATTTTAATTAGTTCAGGTGGTTAATAGGACCCTTCTAATGTTCGAGTGTGTCTCAGCAATTTCATGTATAGTTGAGGGTGAAAATAAAGCGTTTACTCTTCTTCAAAAGAACCAATAGTTGTATCAAGAGTTTCATTTATCTTACAAGATATGTAATTTCTTTCAAAGAACTATTTTATCATTTTTAGCCCATAATGGCTACCTTTATAACCTATCAGGCTTAACTATTTTAACCCGTTAGGCCTACCATTTTCAACCCCTGCTCTATTTCAAAGTATAGAATTATTTTCAACCAAAAAGATGTCAAGCAGCAGTCTCTCTCTGAATGACCCAAAAAATTTCACAGATAAAAACTATCAAATTTGGTCTATGAAGAAATTATATCTTGAAATCCGTCCTTCGTGTGATGTTTTTACGGGTGAAAAGTTCTTACAACGTTTTCGGGAAGCCTATGTAAGTAATTTCAAACAAGACAAGATTGCTGATGGTTTTTTATCAAAATCAAAAGGATAAAAGGAAATAAGAGAAAAATGAACATCAAAAAGATGTGCAAGTTCAAAAAAATTGAAAAATTCAGCAAAAATTGAGGAAGAGCACTTTTTAAATTACAGTAACTAAAGCAAATGAGGAGTGTTGAAAATTGTTTTTAGTTACTTCAGTAGTTTTTATCAAACTAAGTTATTAAATTTAGGATGAATTTATATTTTGAATTTTACCTAGTTTGTTTGAGTAGCTGAGATGTCATAGGTTTTTGAATTTTAAGTTTATGTTGATTTTATTTGTATGTTGGCTATTTAAAGATCATCAATTCTCTTTGAAATCATTGAAAGCTTTTGAAATATATCAATCGACTGAGAGCCATTTTAATCTCTTTTTGTTGCCCCATCCTTTTGTTGAAAAAAAACACCCAACAAACTATCACTTGTAGGACTTGCCTTTTAGTTTAGGTGAAACATTCTTATGAGACAAGAATCTAGCTATGAGTCTTTATTTCATCCACCTTGCACTAATACAATGAGATTAGACTGGATTCAACATTTAATTAAATGAGAGAATAGAATTTTTCCACATTAAATAATAATGTTATTAGTATAAGGAACAAACTTATCCTTATAAATTTGTATAATAAAATTTTAAGATTTTTATACGAAATTATGAATGATGCTAAATTAATTATAAAATTTAAAAATAATATAAGTTACTTGTCATGACCCAATTCACGAGTCGGGATGGAGCCTACTAAATCCACCAGTAGGTAAGCCAATACCCTAACCCGGAGCTAAGGCAATGGGTTACTTTATTAGAAACGCCCGGAAAGGACCACAATAGATGAATACCACAAAAAACAACGATGTTTCACAACAGACAAGCAACTATGGATATAAATTCCCACGACCTTGAAATATTAGTAAAAGAGCATCTACGTTTGACAATAGTAGATAAAATTAAAAGTCTAAATAGTCTTATACATTCATCACAAATACAAAAGACTAAATAAATATAGGACGAAAACGGGCGACTCAAACTCTAAGAGCTCACCTAGTCACCAGAAGATCAACACAACACTATCTCAACTTAGTGGTGACGACTAGTACTCAGGTATATACCAAAAAGGTACAGAACTGTAGTATGAGTACTAAAACAACGGTTATTCAGTAGGAATCATCGACCAACTAATCTAAATTATCATATAAAGTAAGACAATAATGCTAAGTCAAGGTATTGAATCAAACCTGAATCATCTCCATCATCTTTGTTCAAAATAACTAATCAACTAGATCAATAATATGACATCTCATATCAAAGCATATGTAATACCCCGTACTTTCCTAAGCTAGAAAATGAACCGTTGTTCGTATATGTGAAAACCTCAATTTTGTAAGCCATATTTGGGCACCTAAATTACCAAGAGTACCCTAGTTATAAGAGAGCTTATGATGTGTTAAGTGTGGTTATATGAGCCACTTTAGGTAGTACAAGCTAAGAGTTTAGAAATCCATCAAGTTTTAGTGTTTGAATTCGCAAGGGTTTTTATGTGGTTTTTATGCTTATTTCTACCCACAAAATTATAGAGAATCAAATCAGCTTTCCAACGATACCAATTTCACAAAAATTCGACACCCAAGGTAGGAGTTATGGCTTTGCGAAGAAGAGTATCGCCTAACCAACCACACATGGCCACTGGAAAGCATATGCGACTCCTATGTAAATATAGGCAATATCATATGCGGTGCCTATGTAAATATTGGCGATATCATATGCGGCGCCTATGTAAATATATGTGATATCATATGCGGTGCATATCTTATGGTTTCAAGTGACTTAAACACTCTGTTTTTGATTTATTTTGAGGGCAATTAAGACTTTTGGCACTCCTTACATACCCCTAAACTTAAACTTATGTAATACCTCGGGAAATTTTTCGTTGATATTTTGTGCGTAAATGTGTTGGGTTCTATCCTCCGGAATAAATTATAAATTTTTCATGCAGAATGTCTTATATTATGACCCACAATTACATAGAGTATCGAATAATATTTCCAACGATATGTAGATCATCCAAAACGGACACCCGAGCGACGAGTTATGAACATTCCGATCGAACCGTGAATAGTAGTGAACATTAAAACGTGCAGGAAAAACTATTGAGGCCTGGAGTATTTTTTCTCCAAGTTTAAACGATTATAAATCCTTGTACATAATGATCTGGGTGATCTACTATATATCAAAGGAAACCTCTGCAAGTCCTCTTTCCAATGAAATTAGTTTCATCCAATTTGTCTATCGGAACAAAAAGTTATGGTCAATCTACTTCAGCCTATCAAAAGTAAATTTTTGGGTAAACTTCAAACGATCATAACTCCTTGTACACAATGATCTAGGTGAGATACTGTATATCAACAGAAAGATATGAGATTCCTCTTTCTAATGAAATTGGTTTATCCAATTTAGATATCGGAGTAAAATGTTATAGTTGATCTACTTCAGACTATCAAAACAATCCACCAAAGGACTGATTCGAGAAATTTTTTATTTTTAGGGGTGTTTTGGTCATCCCCCTCACCGAAAATCCATCCTAACCCTAAATTAATTAAATCCTATTAAAATTATTATATGTTATATTTCATCAAATTCCCTCAAAAAGAAAACCCTAAGCTCCTACATCCAACTTCAAGAACACCATTAATTCTGCAAATTTATTCAAGATTCCAAGTTCCTAGTTCAAGAACTTCAAGAACCTCCAAATTTCACCATTAATTCAGCAAATTTATTCAAGATTCCAAGTTTCTAGTTCAAGAACTCCAAGAACCATCATTCAAAGGCACGATTAACATCTCAAAAACAAGTATCGATCTAAAGTTCATCATTCAAGGTATGTGGGGTTTTTCAATAAGAACTCTCTTTTCTTCTTGTCCCCAAAAGTAATTTTCTTTACAAAGGCATGATTTTTATTTGATTTTTACGAATTTGAAGCATGAACCCATATCTTATGATGATTATTATGAAATCTTGATGTTTATGATTTTGATAGATGAATTTACATGTGTGGAGATATAAAGCATGAATCTTGAATGATATTTATCATGATTTTGATATTTAGGTTATGAATCCCCATTAGAAATTGTGTTTTCTTTTAGAAAGTGTGTGTTATAGTCACGTTGATGTTGAATATTTGAGATATTTTGAATGATTTGACCTTTGGGTCTTAATGGAGTTGTTTTGAACTCGAGTCTGAAAGAAATCCACAATGTGGTTGATTTTGATAGATGGGAAGCATGATGGCTCCCGATGTATATTTATATTTTACTGAAATTATTTTGTTGTGGATTGTCTTTGAAATGATCTGAGCTAAGTCTGGGAGAAATATTTAGCACCGTGTGGGAGGTATAAAGCGACCTTACTTCCCTAGAACTACGTGCCCCCGTAGGAGTGAGCCTGAGATTGATTTATATAGTGATCACTAGTTTATGTGGATTTGATATCGATAGTCCTACTCCGATGGCATGGATAGGATGACTCTCCCCAACGTGGGTTGTACGTTGGACTCCATTTAGCTCACATGATTTATGTCAGTTATAGGATCTCCCAGTGTGTGTGTTTCGTTGTGTCTATGGTGAATGTTGAAGTGATTTGAAAGTGGAATTGTGAAAGTTATTCTTTCGAAAGATTTAAATGATATTTACATTATGAGAATTGATATTCTTGATGAACTGAAAGTGATTGACAAATTATATGGTGACTTACATGTGTTATTGTAATTATTTCATCCTCTCATGATTATGATGATTTTCTTCGGGCTATGTGAGTCTTTCATACATCCTGCATATTTCTTATAAATATTTATGATGATGATGTTTATACAACTGCATACACCCCCATATAGTCGGTTCCTTTCCATGGTATTGACCCACATCTTCGAATGTGGGCTGCATTTTCTCAAAATGTAGATTCAGGTGCTCAGATCTAGGTTTGACAGTGATTCTTTGGGTACGCTGTTCTACATCCTCTGTTGTGGTGAGTCCTCATATTCTGAGAATATGATGTCTGATTTTGGTTTCACAGAATAGTTTAAATTTAATAACTGAGTATGAGTCAGTTGGGGCATGTCATAATGGCTCGCTCGTTTTATTGATTTTCTTAGAGACTTGTCAAACTAGTATAGATGTTGGGAGTTGACTAATAAGTCATATTTTGTTATCTTTCTGAAATTCTTTTATTCTTGGATGATGATTACTCTATTGATATTTGAGGGTTATTTATGGAAACCCCATTGATTTGTGTTGAACTGAATGAAAATGGCTCAAAGGGTTAGCTTGGGGCTACTCGTAGCCTCAAGCACCGTGTGACACTCCAGGACCCATTTTTTGATGCGTTATAAACTTGGTGTCGGAGCCTAAGGTTTTAAGGTTTCCTAGGGATTCTGACAAGCAGTGTTAAGTAAAGTCTTGATCATCAGTGTGTAGCGCACCACATCTATGAGTAAAAGGCTACAAGACGTTTAAGGAAAAAGTATGATTCTTTCTTTTAGAAGTTTATCGTGCTTAAAGTGTCTCTCTCTGTTATTGATTCATTCTCTCCTCTTTCAGAACTATGCGTCCACATTGAGCGAGAAGAAACAATGATGGTCTGGGAATTTTGTGTCACCCAAGAGTTATTTTATCTCTTACCTCAAAGCTAGAAAGCTTATTTCCAAGGGGTGTATTTACCATTTGGTTAGAGTCAAAGACACTAAGTTTGAGACTCCAACTCTCCAGTCTGTTAACATCGTCAATGAGTTTTTTGATGTCTTTCTGGATGATCTCCAAAGGATACCTCCTGATAGAGAGATAGAGTTTGGGATTGATCTTCTTCCCAATACCCAAACCATTTCTATTCCTCCTTACCGTATGGCCCCTACAGAACTTAAGGAGTTGAAAGAGCAACTCAAAGATCTACTAGATAAGGGTTTTATAAGGCCTAGTATTTCTCCTTCGGGTGCTCCTGTGTTGTTTGTGAGAAAGAAAGATGGCTCTTTGCATATGTGCATTGATTACCGCTAACTAAATAATGTCACCATAAAAAATAAGTACACCCTTATGAGAATTGATGATTTTTTTTACCAATTGCAAGGTGCAAGTTATTTCTCAAAGATAGACCTTCGTTCCAGCTATCATCAACACAAAGTTAGGGAGTGTGAACTCCCAAAAAACCCCTTTCCGAACTCGTTATAGCCATTTTAAGTTTTGTTTTATGTCTTTTGGGATAACTAATTCCCCAGCAGCTTCCGTGGAACTCATGAATCGAGTATTTAGACTATATCTGGATATGTTTTTCATAGTGTTCATCGATGATATACTGGTGTACTCCTATAGTGAGATGAATATTCTGATCTTCTCCGAATTGTCTTGCAAACCCTTAGAGATCACAAGTTGTTCTCCAAGTTCAATAAGTGTGAGTTTTGGCTAAGGTCAGTTGCTTTTTAGGGTCATATCCTTTCTTTCAAGGGTATTAGAGTTGATCCCTAAAAGACCAAAGCTGTTAGAAATTGGCCTAGACCTATTTCTATGATTGATATCCAAAGTTTCTTGGGTTTAGCTGGCTATTACCGCTGTTTTGTTGAGGGTTTCTCCTTTGTAGCATCTCCTATGACTCGGTTGACCCAAAAGAAAGTGAAGTTCTTGTGGTCCAAATCTTGTGAGAAGAGTTTTCAGGAGTTGAAGACTCGACTCACTTCAGCCCCTGTTTTGACTTTGCCTGATGGTGTTGATGGTTTTGTGGTGTACTGTGATTCCTTGAGCATTGGGTTGGGTTCCGTATTGATACAAAAGGGTAAGGTGATAGCTTATGCTTCTAGACAGTTGAAAACTTATGAGAAAAATTACCCTACCCATGACCTTGAGTTGGCTGCTGTTGTGTTTGCTTTGAAAATCTGGAGACACTATTTCTATGGTGTCCATGTTGATGTTTTCACTGATCATAAGAGTCTGCAGTATGTGTTTACCCAGAGAGAATTAAATCTTAGGCAGAGACGATGGTTAGAATTATTAAAGGACTATGATATGAGTGTGTTGTACCATTCGGGAAAGGCCAATATTGGGGTGGATGCCCTAAGTAGAGTGTCCACGGGTAGTGTTTCGCATGTGGTAGAAGGTAAGAAAGAGTTGTCTCATGATGTACATCGTTTGGCTAGATTAGGGGTTAGGTTGTTTGACTTTGCTGAAGGTAGTATAGGGGTTCAGAGTAGTTCCGAATCCTCCTCAGTTTTGGAAGTGAAGGAAAAGCAATACTTAGATGCTAGTTTGGTCAGAATGAAGGAGTCAGTCAAGGACCAAAAAGTAGAGGTTTTCTCCCAAGGGGGAGATGGTGTGTTGAAATTTCAGGGTAGATTATGTGTCCTAAATGTTGATGATCTGAGATAGAGAATTATGGCTGAAGCGCATGGGGCGCAATATTCTATTCATCCTTGTACCACCAAGATGTACCGAGACTTGTGGGAAATCTATTGGTGGGGTGGCATGAAGAAAGATATAGCAACGTTTGTAGCTAAGTGTGCAACATAGCAACAGGTTAAGGTTGAACACCAAAAACCTGGTGGTATGATACAAGAGTTTAGTATTCCCACCTGGAAGTGGGAAGAGATAAATATGGACTTCGTGATTAGTTTACCTCCTTGCCGACGCCATCATGATTCCATTTGGGTTGCCATTGATAAATTGACTAAGTCTGCTCATTTCTTGCCTGTTCATACTTCATATACTGTTGAGGATTACGCTAGATTGTATATCTGAGAGCTAGTCAGACTGCATGGAATTTCCTTGTCTATCATTTTGGATAGGGGTACTCAATTTACTTTGCAATTTCAGAAAGCTTTTCAGAAGGGTCTTGGTACCCAAGTGCTTTTGAGTTCTGCTTTTCATCCACAAACCGATGGTCAGTCTGAGCGGACCATCCAGACCTTAGAGGATATATTAAGAGCTTGTGCACTTGTCTTTAAGGGAAGTTGGGATGATCACTTGCCGTTGATAGAGTTTGCTTACAATAACAGTTTCCACTCTAGGATTGGCATTGCTCCATTTGAAGCCTTATATGGGAGGAAGTGTAGATCATCCATAGGTTGGTTCGAGGTGGGTAAAGCAGTTGTGAGTGGTCCTGATTCAGTATTTGAGGCAATGGAAAAAGTTAAGTTGATTAGGAAAGGTTAAAAACTACGCAGAGTCGTCAGAAGTCATATGCGGATGTTAGAAGGAGAGACCTTGAGTTTGAAGTTGGTGACCTAGTGTATCTAAAAATTTCACCCGGGGGGGGGGGGTAAAATGATTCGGAAAGAAGGGGAAGCTTAGACCCTGTTATGTTGGTCCTTACAAAATTCTTGGCCGTGTTGGTAAGGTAGCTTACGAGGTCGAGTTACCTTCCGAGTTATCCTCTGTTCATCCAATATTCCATGTCTCCATGCTTAGAAAGCATATTAGCGATGCTGTGGTAGTGGATTCTTCTGTGAGTGCTGACATTCAAGAAAATCTTTCTTTTGATGAGATTCCTATTGAGATTCTTGATTTTAGTGTCCGAAGACTAAGGTACAAAGAAGTTCCCTTGGTCAAGGTGTTGTGGCAAAACCAATCTGTTGAGGGTGCAACTTGGGAAGTTGAGGCGGATATGCGATCCAAGTACCCGCACCTATTTTCCGCGAACTGTGATCAAGCCGAAGGTATCGTTCTTTTCTAAATCATGCACTTTTGATAAAAGTTTCAGCAGTTCAGCTATAATTTATTATGTGTTCAGCTGTAGTTTCTTGAATTTATGCATTCTATGTAGCATTCGGAGTGAGAAACGATGTGGCGATGAGTCTAACGAGTGGTTTCAGCTGTATGCTCTATTCCCTATCTAATCTAGGCATTTCTAGCGTCATTCGAAGATGAATTTTTCCAAGGGGGGATGATGTAATACTTTGGGAAATTTTTTGTTGAAATTTTGTGCGTAAACGTGTTGGGTTCTATCCTCTAGAATGAATTATAAATTTTCCGTGTGGAATGTCTTAGATTATGACCCATCATAGCGTAGAGTATCAAATAATCTTTCCAACGATATGTGGATCATCCAAAATAGACACCCGAGCGACGAGTTATGAATATTCCGATTGAACCGTGACTAGTAGTGAATAGTAAAACGTCCCGAAAAAAGTACTGAGGCCTGGCGTATTTTTGCTCCAACTTTAAATGATCATAACTCCTTGAAAATAATGATCTCTTGATCTACTATATATCAACAGAAATCTCTGCAACTCCTCTTTCCAATGAAATTGGTTTCATCCAATTTGTCTATCGGAGCAAAAAGTTATGGTCGATCTACTTCAGCCTAATAAAAGCGAATTTTTGTGTCAACTTCAAACTATCATAACTCCTCGTACACAATGATCTGGGTGAGATACTATATATCAACGAAAAGATATGAGAGTCCTCTTTCTAATGAAATTAATTTCATCCAATTTGGATATCGGAGTAAAACATTATGGTTGATCTACTTTAGACTATCATAACAGTCCACCAAAGGACAGATTCGAGAATTTTTTTATTTTTAGGGTCGTTTTGGTCATTCCCCCTCACCCAAAATCCATCCAAACCCTATATTAAAGCCTATTAGAAGTATTATTTGTTATATTTCATCAAATTCCATCAAAAAGAAAATCCTAAACTCCTACATCCAACTTCAAGAACCTCCAAAGTTCACCATTAATTCTGCAAATTTATTCAAGATTCCAAGTTCCTAGTTCAAGAACTTGAAGAACCTCCAAATTTCATCATTAATTCTGCAAATTTATTCAAGATTCTAAGTTCCTAGTTCAAGAACTTCAAGAACCTCCAAATTTCACCATCGATTTTGTAAATTTATTTAAGATTCCAAGTTCCTAGTTCAAGAACTCCAAGAACCATCATTCAAAGGCATGATTAACATCTGAAAAACGAGTATCAATCTAAAGTTCATCATTCAAGGTATGTGAGATTTTTCAACAAGAACTCTCTTTCGTTCTGTTGCCCAAAAGTAATTTTCTTTACAAAGGCATAATTTTTATTTGATTTTTATGAATTTGAAGCATGAACCCATATCTTATGATGATTATTATGAAATCTTAATGTTTATGATTCTGAAAGATGAATTAACATGTGTGGAGATATAAAACATGAATCTTGAATGATATTTATCATGATTTTGATATTTGGATCACGAATCCCCATTGGAAATTGTATTTTTTTTTTAGAAAGTGTGTGTTATAAGCACGTTGATTGTAATGCCCTGCACTTTCCTAAGCTAGAAAATAAACCATGATTCATATATGTGAAAACTCTAATTTTGTAAGCCATATTTGGGAACCTAAATTATCAAGAGTACCCTAGTTATAAGACAGCTTATGATGTGTTAAGTGTGGTTATATAAGTCACTAAAGGTAGTACAAGCTAAGAGTTTCGAAATCCATCAAGTTTTAGTGTTTGAATTCGCAAGGGTCATCTTTGAATGAGCATAACCTGATAAATATGTGGTTTTTATTCATATTTATACCCACAAAATTATAGATAATTGAATTGGTTTTCCAACGATACCAATTTCACCAAAATCCGACACTGGAGCTAGGTGCTATGGCTTTCCAAAGTAGAGTGCATCGCCTAACCAATTGCACATGGCCACTGGAAAGCATATGCGATAGCATATGCGGCGCCTATGTAAATACAGGCGATATCATATGCGGCGCCTATGTAAATATAGGCGATATCATATGCGGCACCTATGTAAATATAGGCGATATCATATGCGGCGCCTATATAAATATATGCGATATTATATGCGGCGCATATCTTATTATTTCACACCCCTAAACTTAACCTTACGAATTTAATAGATTCTAAACACATCATAACCCTATTATCAGTCTAAGTTCATCATCCAAGAGCACTAAAGGAAAAAATCAACTAGGGTTACACAATCAACATTGAGGGTCCAATCTTTCAACGAATCCGTTACCATAAAGGTATGTGGCGTTATGAAAAAGAATACCTTTCGTTCTTGTGCCCAAAGTTTGCATTATTTTATAAAGATACATGATTTTTACATATTTTATCATGAATTTGAAGTGATAAATCTTATCCTATGTTGTTGTTCAATATACTATGATTATTTTGAATGTTTAGAAAATAAACTCCAAGAGTTTGGGATTATTGTTATGATTAAAGGCTGAAATTTTTCAGATTTTTGTATAAATTATGCATGCTTGTGATATAAAACATAAATGTTGAAATGTTTTGATTAAGTATCGCTATAAGGGTCATTAACCCACATTGAGATTGTTGTTTTGAGAATTTATGTGCTACATGCACCCATATTTTGATTATTTTTGATGAAGGGTAGAAAGATTTGACCTTTTGGTCACAACAGAGTTAAAATCCACTTTATGAAATAAGTTACGGATTTTATCATTTATTTAACTTAAGAAACATAAGATTACCCTTAAAGTGAATTTTTCTTGAGATTTTTGAGCATAGTATTGAGAGCAGTTTTTAGCACCGAGTTTGGTATGTTACTACGGTTTTATACCCCATAACTACGTGCCGCCGTAGGTTGAGACATTGACTTCCACTATATGTGGAAAATTTAGATAGTGATCACTGAGATGAGATTGCTCTACACCGATGACAAGGGTAGGACAGCCTTAACCTTACGGGGGCAAGTCGTGGGACATCATGGGTTCTCACATGGTGTACATGTCGGTTAGAAGAACCTCCCAAAGAGTCGTCCCTCATTCTTAGATTGATTTTACTCATTTAAAAGAGATTTGAAATACAGATTTATGATGTATTCAATATTCCAGATTTCACTAAGATTTCTTGATGAGAGAATAAGAAAAGAATCTTGATATTTGGATTAAGTGTAATGGCTCATGATATCCAGATTGGCATGTTTTACCATTCATTGTGTATGATTTCTGATTTTAGATTTCTTCCAAGCTTTATGAGCCATTTACAAATGTCCTGCATGATTTGTAAAGAAAACTTATGACATGATCGTTAAATATATATATATATATATATATATATATATATATATGCATATAAATATGTTTATTTCATGCACCCCCATGTACTCAGTACATATTCCATGGCACTGACCCACATGGTCGCATGTGGGCTACATTTTCCCTATAATGTATGTTCAGGTGCTCATTCCCAGGTTTGACCGTGATTATCCGAGCACGTTGACCTACATCCTCTGCAGTGGTGAGTCCTCATGGTCCGAGGACTAGTTATTCAGATTTCCTCATTTACTTTGAGTCGTTCAATTTATTTCCTAAGTTAGGGTCAATAGGGGTTTGTCCCAATGGCTTATGGATATACAGTTTAGTAGAGGCTTGTCAAACTAGATGGATAGATTGATTAGATTTATCAGAGATATTGTATTTTGTTACTTTGCGTATTTCATTCGTATTGCAGTATGATATTATGGAGGATGTTTAGATGTTTTGATTATGATGACTTTGATTATAAGTGTTGAATGGTAGCAAAATAGCTAAAAGGGTTAGCTTGGGGCTACTTTTAGCCTTAAGCACCGTGTGACACCTCGGGACCCATTTTCGGGGCGTTACAGCATACCATAGTCGTCATACACAATGAATAACTGATTCAAAGCGTAAAGCAACATATCTACAATCACAATCGCATAAATGCCAAGTTTAACACGCATACAATCATTAAAGTATAAAGCAAGAGAACTTACCATGGCATTCCATCCCACCTGGAAGTACACCGAAAAGAACTTAAAGTAAAGAACTCATCACGACGTCCCATACCACCGGAGAGTGCACCAATAGATCAATTCATAAATGATCAAGAATATGTAAATACACAATCAACTCACATTTACTACTATTTTGATGTTTTCATTAACGACCATTTTCCAAGTCCCATAATCATCATCAATTATCGCAATTGGATACAACGAAACCAATATAATCATAACCATAGTTATAAAGTTTTTTAGACCTTTAACTCTTTAATATACACAATGTAGTCTATATCAACTAATCATCATTTAATATTAAGCTACTAGTACGTTAGTGGTAATAAATCCTCCAACCAATAGTCTAACCGATTCTTTATAGGCCTTCTTCATGAAATAGCAACTAATTACCATTTGTTAAATAGCCAACTTTCAAATCTAGACAAGATGCACAACTAAACCATAATCACCATTTAACCTAAAGTTCAATCCTAGTTACCATAGGTGCACTAGCCACCGTATAGGAAGAGGTTACATATTATGAAACACATTTATCTATCTATTACTCAACACCTCACATTTGTAAACACCATAAATCTCTATGTCATCACTTAAGCAACCCATGACATCACCTACTAGGCGTTAATATCACAAATAACAACAACGCTATGTCAACTATTATCATTAGCCATTTAACAAACATAGCTACTAATTTCCATATTTAACTAAATGAGGTTCACCAAATAGTATTCTAGCCATCCTAGCTATCAAGTAATATAAGCACTTCATATAAAAAAGTAATTATCACATAACTCATTTCACGAGGCGAAATTGAATAACCTAACCATTTATTCAACACAAATATATTTACTAGGCGATTCCTTAATTCTACACATGATTACACTTGCCAATTAGTCTTGACTCACTAGTCGGCAATTTCTACTTCTATTCACTATTTACTATTAACAAGAGCCACACCACTTAACTAGTGATTAACGATAGAGAATATAGACACTTTCCAAGGAAAATATCATATTCTACAAGCACATAAGGACTTAATCATACAATGGCACAACCACACATATACCTATATTTTTACACATGCTTGCCATACATAACATCAATATATCCTCTAGGTTTATCGAGCATCACCATAACATTAATACCTCTTCTGAATTTACTGAGCATCATCATATCATCATCATATTGTCAAAAATTATCGGGAATCATCATAATATCAATACCTCTTTCAAATTACCGAGCATCATCACATTATCAACTTATCCTTCGAATTCACCAGGCATAATCATAACATCAATATATTCTACGGATTCATCGGGAATCATCATAACACAAATACCACTTTCTGATTTATAACGCATCATCGTACCACAACATATCCTCCGGATTCACCAAGCATCATTATAACATCAATGTATCCTCCGAATTCACCGGGCATCGTCATAACATCTATATATTCACCATGACATTAATACACACACACATATAGTCAAATTAATTACAACTATAAGCCCATAATAAATAGATTTGAAAAGAAGTAAGAAGGACATATCATCACACCTTGCCATTTATTATCAATGCAATATGTTTGGAGCTGCATGAGCATATATATACATATGACAAGAACACTTCATGTATTACCGGGCTTAACATGATTATTAGCATGGTCAATAACTAGCCATGATTAAACTTTATCGAATCTCCCTTTATATGCATGATTCATAATACAATGATTAAGGGATTCCTTTGCACAAATATTAGGTTATTCATTAGGCTTGAACATAATATGTGTAATAGCATAATACAAGGTCCACATAACAACAAGCCAATAATTCAAGTGATAGCATAGTCATAGGCTCAATTTACAAGACTTTCAATTGCTAATCAACAATTTCAAGAAGATGACGATCAGCATACACATCATTTTCAATGCCAAAATCATGAATAACCAACCCCCCAGGTCTAACCATTACAATCCCAAAAGTATATTCTAGTAGTTTTATAAATATCTAGGTCACTAACAATTTACATAATCCAAGCTTAATGTAGTCACATTCTGCTTCTAATACCCCCAAATATTCATTCAAGTCAAACTTCTACTCGGGACTAGACTAGTTCATCTACATCATGTCTTAGAGGTTTAACAATCCATACTAGTTCTATCGTATCATTCTTCCTTAAGTATTACTCTTAGTTCATCCAAGGCATCTAAGGAAAATTTAACAACTAAACCTATCTAAGGTCAAATTACTCTTAGGGTGAGCGAACAAGGTCACTTCCATCTAATTACAACAACTAGAACATTCTCATACTATTCATGAGATAACAAGTCAAACTAGCCATGGTACTAAGTTATACATCAATCACCATACTATACAAGTTCAATGAACTAAGTAGTTCAACTAATCCCAAATATACTATTTATCATACCAATGTCTAAAATCCATTCCAATCTGAAAAAGATATCTAAATCATACTATAATAAAGCTTAATCTAACAAATGTAAGTCTAACCTACCTTGAATCCAAATATAGCTTACGAGCCAAGAATCATTGCTTTCTCATTCGTCGAAGCTTGTCCATGGTTCAACTCTATCAAAAATATAATTTATGTAATATTATGATAATAACAACACCCATATTGCACCATTGTGCTTCGAATCGAAAATGACACCAAAAGCCCCCAAGTGGATTCCACGTACGAAAATCGAGGTTCATAGACCAACTCAACGTTCAAATACCATTAGGAAGTTGAATCCCTCAAGAAATTTGTGCAAAAAAACCACATTTAGAGCTAAAATCAAGCCTTAAGCCATTTGGAATTTTGGTCAAAAATTCAAGATATTAATGTAAGAAATAGAAGGATTCTTACATCAAATCTGTTGTTAATTGCAAATATACCTGTTAATCGAGCTTCTAATTCACCACCAAGACTCAATTTGAAGTAAACATATCATTATTGGGCTGCTAGGATTTAAAGAGATTTGAAAATGACTAAAATTCATACAAGGGGCCTTTATATACGCGGCTAAAATGGGCCCGCAAGGTAAAAACTTATTTTTGACCTCCCAGACTCATTCAGATTCTGTTTGTCACAAACAATTTATTTAACCCCACTAATTTTGATGTTCTGGATGCATTTGTGAAGTTGGATTTTCCATCCCAGGTCATTTAGGTCACTTGTGGGTCCCACATCCATATCTTTTGATTTTTGACTTTTCAACTAATGGGTCAAAATGAGCTCGGGTGTAGTGAGACCTAAGCCAAGTTTCTCCCTAGCCTAAAATAGACATTTTAAAAAGTCTAGTGCAGTTGGAATATTCATCCAAAATTATTTTACAAAAATTTTCGTTCGACGACCATTTAGGATCGGCGAAGAGTTCTAAACAGGAAATTAGCTCTAAAAACCAATCGAACTAGCCGATAACCGAACTATTAGTTTCATCAAGTCATAAATGACTTGGGGCAGTTATGAAAAAGCTCTAATGATTAAAATATGAGGGGATACAGAAAATGACCTGAAAGGTCATTACATTAGTTTTGTCATCCAAAAGAGTCATGTATTATAAGGCATAAAAGAGAACACTCAAGTATACAATTGAACTTAATGAAATGACGACTCACGTATGCCACTCATTAAAGTGTTGGAGGCTAGTAAGAAATGAAGTGTTTAGATAAAGCCACGTGGAAAAATCTCGTTGTACTAGAACTACATTAGTTGTTAGTGCCACGAATGAATGAAATGTAATAAGCCGAACTATAAACAGATAACATATCTGAGCCATCTCTGAAAATTGATGGCACATTTGATTTTTTTTCTAGATTCTTTAATAATGCTTTTCTACATGATCTTTCATATTCTATATAATCCAATAATTTATCCTAAATAATGCTGCATATAGGTAAATTATGAGAATTTATCTAAGATTTCGCATGTGGTTGTACTATAAGTGGATGTATATGTGCAATTGCATAAACAAAATTATCGCAATATAATCTGATAATTTATCATTGAATTAGTATATGTTAAACAAACCCTAATGATAATTTTGTGAATGATTTTCTTCGCTTACTTTTAAAGAGAACTAAATAGTGATTATGATTGGCACGACTTTAACATCAATGACAATGCTTTCCAAAGGCAAGGAAAAAATTAACGTGATAATAATCAATGTCCATTCATTGAACCTGTTTCCTTTTCAACTCTTAGCTCAAGTTGTGAACTTGGATAAAATTTCACTCTGTAAGTATTTGTGCCACTCTTCCACTTATGTGTCTACTATGGGTATAGTTAGTTATTTTAATTTAAAAACTACAATAAAAGTTAGTTATAAAATTCACCATTAATCTCTCGTTAAATAATTTATAGCTAGATAAATTTTTTGTTGGTAAAATTACAATAAAGTTTACAACTGAAAATTACAATTAAGTTTACAACTGAAAATTACAAGTGTAGAAAAATAATGTTTTCTTCTTCTTCGGCTGAGGCACGGATATGTCACTCTCTTTAAGGAGATTCAATCCCACTGCAGCAAATGTTTCACTTGTCCAGCAGTAATCTTCTTGACTTGTCCCCCTCGTGATATAATAGTCTTCTCACAATAACTCAACAACTTTGGATAAGATTTGAGTTCAAAGCTCCACAAAAAGAACACCTCCCTTCAAGTACTAGCAAAATCTCTTTTTAACTAACTTTTTTGTGAACTTTCCATTATCTTATATGTGTATAACAAAACCATCCAAGACCACCTGTATTTATAGGAGAGGAAGTCATTCGGTCAATGAATAGGAAGAATGAATAAGGTAGTACAGAGGAAAGATCAATGGCTTAGAGGTTTCATGAGTTACAAGGGTTACACCACATAAAGAATAAAATAATGAAGGAATTAAGGTGGAAGTTACATGAAACTTATATTCACTTTCTACCCACTAAATGTTGTGATTAAAGACACAAATAAACTCAAATGAATGGTGGTTAAAAGTTGAGGTTAAAAGCTTCAAAGAAACAGTCAGCAACGTGTGCATTAAACCAAATTATGGCATTAAAATAAAGGCAACTCTCATGCAAAGTAAGAACAACCATAATGCTCTATAATGCCGAAAGCTTTCAAAATTATGCATTATAATAATATTAAAATGCAACTTCAATCTCCCACTCATTTCAATATTTACGAGAGAGTCCACTATTTGAAGGAAGACTACCATGCCTAATGAAGGTGTGTTCTGCATTGAACCTTCACTTAATAAAACAATAATTTTTATTCCAGAGTCATAGTGGTCTCAGACTTGAACTATAACTGCTTAAGGGAAATAAAAAAGTTACTGCTTACATATAATAGTCAAGGTGTTGACATGAGCTTTATAGCCAGCACATTATGACCTTGTGCTATCCCGGTTTCATGAGTGTTTTTGAGAACGAACCTAATTCTCATAGGAAGCGGCCTACCTCCACACTCACATAGGTGAAATCCGTCTAGAGTGCTCCTGTAATTTACCACCCCACTCATACGAGCTACAGATTTTTATTAAGAGTTTATTTTAAACTCAACCTCACAATCATTACCGGTAAATGCACTCATGCTATAGGGAGGGATAAAAAAGTAGTGCATTTTTAACAACAAGTCATCATGTGATTCGTTTTTCTCATTGAACCTGGTTATAGGATCTCTAGTCCCCAAGTTGGGTTTCCTCACATATGACTCAAGAATCAATAGACTTCAATCCCATCCCCTTCGATGTGTTCCATACCTTTTCTCTTGCTAAGACCTTAGTCAACGGATCTGCAAGATTATCACAAGATTTGACATGATCAATATTAATAGTACTATTTGTCAAATATGATCTCACATTATTTTGTTTTCTCCGTATAGGTCTGAATTTACCATTATAAAAATAATTTTGAACTCTACAAATTGCAGCGGTGCTATCACAATGAATTAATATAGAAAAAATTAGTTTTTCAACATAAGGTATTTGAAATAATAAATCTCTCAAATAATTTGCTTCCTTACTAGCTGAAGCTAAAGAAATTAGTTCAGCCTCCATGGTAGAGTTAGCAATAATTGTTTTCTTTTTATACTTCCAACAAATAGGACCATTACCCAAAGTAAAAATATAACTAGTAGTGAATAAGGAATCACCTGATAAAGTGTATCAATCTACATCACAAAAGCCTTCAAGTACAATAGGATATTTTTTATAGAACAAACCACAATTTTTCATTCGAATTAAATATCTCATTAATCTAGTTATAGCATGCCAATGTTCATTACCTGGCTTGCTAGTAAACCTGCTAAGTACTCCTACTGCATATGCAATATCAAGCCGAGTGCAATCAGTCACATATCTCAAATTTCAAACTATGCTTACATATTCCTTTTGATTTATTACATCATTTTCACTTTCAACAGGAAACAAGTGAACACTAGAATCAAATGGAGTTACAACATGCTTGCATTTAAGGAAATTATATTTTTTTAACATTTTCTCGACATAATGTGACTGGTCAAGAAAAATTCTATCACATGTTCTTGTAATTTTTATTCCTAGAATAAAATTTTCCTCACCGAGATCTTTCATATCAAAATGGCTTCTAAGAATATTTTTAGTTTCATCAATAATAGTCATGTTAGGGCTAAAGATCAATAAATCATCAACATATAGGCAAATAATAACATGCGAATTATTCCAAAACTTATTATATATGTGCCTATCACACTCATTTATTTTAAACCCATTATCAATCATACAGGAATCAGACTTTACATGCCATTGCTTTGATGCCTGTTTTAAGCCACATAGGTATTTATTAAGTTTACATGTTTTGCTTTATTGGTCAAATTAAACAAAACACTCGGGTTGTTCAATGTAAATCTCCTCATTTAGGTCTTCATTAAAAAATTAGATATTACATTTATTTGATGAATTTGTAGGTCAAAAATTGTTGCAATAGCAACTAAAAATCTAAAGGATGTAATTCTAGTTACCGGAAAAGAAATATCAAAAAATCCTAGCCTGCTAGTTGTTTAAACCTTTTAGCCACTAGCCTAGCTTTATATTTATCAACAGATCGATCCGATTTTAGTTTTTTACGTATGACCCATTTACTTTCAATTGTTTTACAACCCGGTAGTCAATCAACTAGCTTCCAAGTTTTGCTGGAAATTAGCGATTCCATTTTAGTAGTTACAACCTCTTTCCAGAAAATAGCATCATTCAAAGATAAATTTTTTAAAGTGATGGGGTCATCTCCAAGGTTAAAAACATAATAATCAGAACCAAAATCCTTTTCTACTCTAGCTCTTTTACTTCTTCTTAACTCCAAATCATCATATTCTTTATTTTTTAATGTAGACGTAGAAGAACTAGTTAGTGACAAAATATTTTCTTTAGTCCTTATACCCCCACTATTTTAAGAATCAAAAGAGAATTTATCTTAATGAAAAATGGCATCACCTGATTCTATTATCACACTATCTTCAAGATTAAAAAATCTATAAGCCATACTATTTGAAGCATAACCAAGAAAAGCACAAGTAGTAACTTTTTTACCCAACTTAGAGATTTTAGGATCCATTAACCTTACATAGGTTAAGCAACCCCAAACTCTTAGATATTCCAAATTTGGCTTATGACCTTTCCACAACTCAAAAGGCATTAATTTTGTATTTTTATGAGGCACACGATTCAACATATAACAAGAAGTCAAAAGAGCTTCACCACAAAAACTTAAAAGTGCACAAGACTCAATTAACATGACATTTGTCAACTTAATCAAAGTTTTATTCTTCCTTTTCGCTACACCGTTAGATGTGGAAGAATAAGGAGGTATAGTTTCATGAATTATACCCAATGATCTAACAAAATAATTAAATTCGTGTGACTCATATTCATGGCTTCTATCACTTCTTATTCTTTTTATTTTTCTATTAAACAGATTTTCAACTTCATGGATAAAAGTTTTGAAATTCTCAAATGCATCACTTTTATTTTTAATTAAGTAAACATATGTAAACCTAGAAAAATTATCAATGAAAGTGATAAAATATCTATTTCCTTCACGAGTTAAAATTCTACCAAGTTCACAAATATCAGTATGAACTAATTCTAACAATTCAGTTTTTCTTTCAACTTGAAAATGAGGCCTTTTTGTGGTTTTCGCTTTACTACAAGCGTCACATTTTTTAAAGTTCTTTTTTATCACTGAATTAATCCTAAACTACTCATGATTCCCACATAACTATCTTTCATATGACACAAACGATCATGCCAAAAATTAGTTGAAGAAAGCAAAAAAAAAAAAAAAGAAATAGATGTTTTATTTATTTCAACATTCAACTTGAACATACCATCACATGCATACCCCTTTCCCACAAAAATATTATTCTTAATAATTACATACTGATCAGATTCAATAATCTATTTGAATCCTACTTCATAAAGAAAAAAATTAGACATCAAATTTTTTCTCATAGAAGAAGTATAAAGTACATCTTTTTAGATTAATGCCCTTCCAGAAGTAAACCTCAACTAAACATCTCCCCTTCTAAGTACTTGAGTGGTATGTGAATCTCCAAACATGATGGTTTTGGGCTCATTAAAATTTATATTTTTTTTTATCAGTCTTTGTCATAACAGACATGATGGTTTGCACCAGAGTCAGCCTACCATCCATCAACATTCTCCATCATATTTATTTCTGTTATCACCGCCACAAATGTTCTTAGGTAATGTTTGTCTGGGGTTTAGACTCAAGTTTCTGAAATCTGCAAAATCGAGCAATATACCCACTCTTGCCACAGATAAACCACAGTCCTTTTTGTGTATATATTGATTTTTTCTTGGTTGTTTCTACCATTATTGTCCTTGAATTGTCTACCATCATTTTTCTTGATTTTTTTCTTCTTAGGCTTCAAAGTAGTATTTTTGTTAGTTTTAGGGGTATCATTATTTGATGAAGTTAAATTTACCTTTGATGTGATGTTGTTCTCTTCTGTTTTCAAAAGTGCATCTGGCCCCCTTGCTTTTTCTTCCATGCGGATTCTCATTATCAAAGTCTCAAGAGAAGTTTCCTTTTGCTTGTGGTGCATAGTTTTTTTAAATTCCTTGCACGAAGGTGGAAGTTTATCAATTATGTAACAAACCAATAAGGTTATCTCAAATTTTGACTTTCTCAGACCTGAGCTCGCCAACGATCATTATGAAATTCTGAGCTTGGTCTACCACTGATTTGTTGTCCACCATTTGAAAACAGAAAAATCTGCTAGCCGCATATTGTTTCACTCCCGCCTCCTTAGTGTCATATTTACTCTGCACGGCTTTCCAAAATTTATTTGCACTAGAGTAAGTTCTATCATAATAATCATAAAATTATCGGATAGACAATTAAGAAGGAAATACCGACACTTGTAGGAGTCACCATCATATTTTTCCACTTTCTCTTGAAGAGAAATTAGTTCTTCATCGGTCATGGAAGAGTTATCTACTTTGTTTGGGTTCTTCTAAGTCAACACATAAGAAAAGTTGAGAAGACTTAAGTAGCAAAAAACTTTACCCTTCCACCTTTTGAAATGAGTACCGTTGAACAGAAATGGCTTGTTCAGATCTCCCATCTTGACATCCGCGAATTTTTCAATTGCTATCATTGAATCTCCTTAAAATTGTTGGTGAAATTATAATAAAGTTTACAACTGAAAATTACAAGTGTAGAAAAAAAATATTTTCTTCTTCTTCGGCTGAGGCACGGATATCTCGCTCTCTTTAAGGAGATTCAAATCCACTGCACCAAATGTTTCACCGGTCCAACAGTAATCTTCTTGACTTGTCCCCTTCAGGATACAACAACCTTCTCACAACAGCTCAACAACTCTGGACAAGAGTTGAGTTCAGAGCTTCACAAAAAGTACACCTCCTTTCAACTAGCAAACTCTCTTTTTTACTAACTTTTTTGTGAACTCTCTATTATCTTATATGTGTATTACAAAACCATGCAAGACCACCTGTATTTATAGGAGAGAAAACCTTCCATGCAATGAATCAGAAGAATGAATAAGGTAGTAAAGAGGGAAGATCAATGGCTTGGAGGTTTCATGAGTTACAAGGGTTACACCACATAAAAGATCAAATAATGGAGGTATTAAGGTTAAAGTTACATGAAACTTATATCCACTTTCTACCCAGTAAATATTGTGATTAAAGACACAAATAAACTCAAATGAATGGACGTTAAAAGCTGAGGTTAAAAGCTTCAAAGAAACAGTCAGCAACGCGTGCATTATGCTAAATTATGGCATTAAAATAAAGGTAACTCTCATGCAAAATAAGAACAACCATACTGCTCAATAATTCCGAAGGCTTTCAAGAATTATGCATTATAATAATATTAAATAATAATATTAAAATACAACTTAATTTTCTATAACTCATCATTAAATAGAATTAGCAATAAGCTTTTGTTATTTAGTGACACACATTATTGATTGTTAATTCTATATCTTTTGGTATATGATAAACAAGTATGTTATAACATTACTGTTGTAATAAATAAAGTTAAGAGAATATGTGTAAAATTAACCATCTATATAATGTTTAATATATTAAATTCTAATCTCTATCTTCTCAAAATAATTTTGCAGTAATATGTGATGAACATGATGAATTATTTGCAATGAAGGCTTGAGACAAGGAGCTTATATTTACGTAAAAAGCCATTTGATGGGGGAATTTTGAAGTATTTTTGGCAATTTGTATTGAGAGAAAAAATGCAAAGAGAGAACGTGAGAGAAGGTCCAATGCATGTTGAAGATATTGGTAACAATTATATCCATGAGGCTGAAAATGATGCCGGATCAAATGGAAAATACAAGCTGAAGAGAAATAAAGGTAGAAAAAACTTGATAGAGACTAATATAGGAGAAAGCCAACGAAGTAATGTTAATAAGGGTGTTAGGCAAAAGGTTTGCATAGAATCTACTGAGTATCTTCATGGCAATTTCATGAAAGCTGTACGGCAACTTGATGAAGGAAGTAAGTTTATTTCACTATTAATTTCATTTATTGGTAATTCCATTATATGGACCGATATGAATTGTGTGAATTCATTAAGGCATAGTGGTTGTAGTATTTACGTGTAACGGAATTGATTTAACAATATTATAGTTACTAAATTAAAGTTACATTCTTAAGGAATATGTGGACTGTTATCTCAAAAACATTCTTAAGCTGATAAATGTGCCTAATCTTACGAGGATGCAAGTAGCGAGTCATCTTCAAGTATATCTTTAAATAACTTAAGTGTCAAATTATATATCATCTGTATATTTGGCTTAGGAGAAGTTATTGGCAGAAAAATATTTTCTATGAAGTTTTTTTTTTTTCTTGTACTTGGTTACAAGAAAATATGTGTTGAAAAGATTTTTTTCATTAAACACTTCTACGAGAAGTTATTATTTCTAGAACTATTTGAATATTAATTTTATATCAAAAGCAGAATAACAATAATAACATATTTCATGAAATTTCACAAGTGGAAAAAGAATTTGCAGTGAATGCAAATCAAATACATGACCTTATGATCTTTGATGCTCTCCCAACTGAGCTATTCCTGCTTTTGTATCAAAAGCAGAACAAAAGAACTACTCATCGTTTTTCACCTTTTCTAGTAAATAGTTAGATATTATGATCATTTTTTATTACTCAAAAGTCTTATCAAAACGCTCACTATTTAAATAGCATTTCTTGACTTGGAATTGTTGTTTGGCTTAGTATCACCCATTATATAGTATATATATGGGACTAATCATTTATGGAACTAATTATATTACAATTCAATTTTAGCATAATATTTGTGCGGGATAAAATTCTTATTATTACACCCATATTGGCTTTCAGGTAAGCTCCGTGTAGCTTTTATTCATATTTTTCTCGTTCAAATTTTCTTAAAAATAATAGTGTGTTGGTGAAGTATATTTTGAGATCTAGTTAATGTTTTCATCTAACTTTGCAATGTCGTAAGGCTAGCTACTGTGTTTAATATGGTGGAAGTAGTTCTTCAAAAAAGTTTTTTTGAAAAATGACACACACACACTCGCACACTCACGCTATACTTATTTTAAGTGGGAAGACCCTAAAACAAAAGTTGAACTATCAAAATGTCTTTAAATTTATTGAACAACTTTTTTAACCTTTAAAAAATAGATAAATTAGACAAATATCAAAATATTAGCGTCATAATACATAAATCTTATAGCATTATTTAAATAATTACGTAAAATCACACAAATTAAAAATTACTCTTGATACATATCTAATATAGGCAATTCCACTATTGTAGCCCAGAATAACGAGAATTCATTTTTCAAAATCTCCTTCAATGAAATTTTGGTTATCTCTCTCACACAACCGTGTTATTTTTTCCAATACCATAACCATTTCTCAACACCATTAATGAAGACACAATTGATTAGAACCTCACTTCACTATTATACTCCATCCATTGACACTATGAACAAACCTTGAATTTTCAGGAGAGAATTGAATTCCACTTCTAACTCATTTTACATATTATCCCAAGTAGTACTAGACTTATAATTCGCCACCAATCCACAGTGTATTCAAAAAATGACCAAATAAGAAGGATAATTCGGATTTCACTGCACGAGTTTCCAGTTTAGTCACAAGGATAACTGGTAACGTAATAACTGAATAGAGATAGAAGAGAGAATTACAAGTGAATACATTTATGAATCAAGGCAACCTTACATACCTCCAAACGTTGAGAAACTAGTGACCAGAATCGAGGAAATTAAGCTTGATTCTTGAGCCTATTCTCTTGGATTTTTTTTTAAGCTTGAGTTTGAGAGGAGAATTTGGGATTGTTAGATGATGAAATAATGTGTGAAACTGATGTTGAAAGATATCTGAAATTACTGGGGAAATGAAAATATAATACTAATACAAATACTATCCAACACCCTACATTTTTAAGTTAGAATTCGAACCATCGTTCCTACGCATATAGACCCTAACCAAATGATTTGTCCTCAATATAAGTGTGATGATCACTTCTATAGTGTAGGAAAATCTTTGGAGATGAATTGAGATAATAAAAATCTTCTAATTCAAAGTTGAGTTGAGAACTTTTCTACCGATTGAGTTTTAGTGGATGTTCCAACTTGGGTCATCTTCATTTTATCATTATTCATAGAATGTAATGAGTTAGGTGGCCTACAATATATCAAATGGAAGATATTCGAGTCTTCTTTCTAAAACATCTAATTTCACCTTAATCCGATATTGCAGTAGAAAGCTATGCTCATTTTAATTGAGAGTATTTGTCTGCTGGAAAGTGTGACTAAGGAGATGAGTCTTCATCGAGGTGAAAGGCCGTAAAACCATGCCATCACCCTGTACAGTAAATACCAAAAACTAGCTAGATATTGAGGACTAGGGTGACGAGCCATCAGCACAAGTCATCAACTAAAGAATTTCTGTAATTTTTTTTGGTTTCTTTAGGGGTATTTTGGTATTTTTCTCACCTCAAACCCCACCCCCATGACTTAAATCAAAATTTAAATGCTATTTTCTCATTAGATATCGGTTTTATCATCTCCTCTCTACTCTCAAGAGAGAGAGAAGTTAGGGTTTCTTTCAAAACTCATACTTCCAAGGCTTAGATTCAAGATATCTCAAATTTCGTACATCAGAAAGGTTTGTAGACCTATCCTAACACTCATGGGGATACATATAATTTCTATATCAATTTCAAAGTGTATTTATGTATATATGTATGTTATGAAACTTGAGAACCTATTTAAGAGCATGGTTTATGAAAACATCCTCTTTTATGATTATGGACTTTGAAATTGATTGAAAAGCATGAATTATGAAACCCCCATTTTTATGATGAAACTATGCATTTACTATGGGGTTCTCACAAGGTTGGGATTTTGATTATATTTTTATGTTATGGATTTTGAAGTGTCTGAACTGTGAAGCCGAATTTTAAGTCAAGAATAAGGTGTTTTGCAGTTGTTGGGGGTTCTTAAATGAATATGGAAAGACTTATGTTTCTAATGCTCTTTTATCAAATTATGGACTCATTACTCAAATCATTTTTAAGAGAGCATCTTATTCACATCAAAAAACTTTTGTTTCTCATGAAATTTGTATGAATTATGAAGAGACAACCACCTAAGAGTTATGACCTGAAAGTGAATTATTTTGCCTAAACTTGTACGTTCTTTTTGAAAGAGAACTCTTTTATGATAATTTAATCAACTTCAAGGTTAATAATAATTTTTTGAATAAGAAGTGCTATGGATATTAATGATATAATATGATATGATATGATATGATATCACTTGCAAGTCTAGGTACGACGATACCTTGTTATGAAATGCCCTTAATAGAATAAAAGATGAACTTTAATGAGCATGAACAATGATTTTACAAGGTTAAAATGGGCTTAAAAGAGTTGGATGGTCTTAAAGAAGGAACGAGTTCAGATAACTCCTTCCAAAAATCGTGTTTTGCCTATGCTGGTTTATTATGTTCTGAAATATAGATTGCATACTTTCTATGTGCTTTTGGAATACTAGAGATTATGTACCTCAATTCTTGAGGCAAACATGGATTGGGAGCTTGGCCGCCGAGTTAAGGCGGATTTCATATAGCCCATGGGATTGTAGAGGTGTAGGGTGTACCATCTAACTCAGAACTAAAACAAAGAGCTGAGTCTATGTTTTACAAAGTTGATTGAAGTTATTAACTATGCCCATGTACTTTGATCTCTATAATGTTGAATTGTTTTCACAATGATCTCGATTATTTTATATGGTATATATGTTATTTTTGAATTGTTCTACATACCAATATATTCCAAGTATTGACTCTCCTCATGGGGGTTGCATTGTCTCATAATGTAGGTTTTGAGGAACAATCCTATGGTCGATCACATCAGTAGAACATTTGGATATGATAGATTTGGTGATCCATCCATCTTTAAGAATACATTTATTCATATGTTGACTTCTATCAGTTTATGATCCAGCTAGGGGCCTTGTCTCGATCTTGACAGTTAGTATTCAGCAGAGGTTTTGTAGACTGTATTTTATTATTGTACTGTGATAAAATTATTGACATAATTTGTTTATCATATTTTTTTAATTTCATTATATCTTCTGCACTTTGATTTATGTGTGAATTATGCTTCTGATTAGGGGTGTTCATGGTTTGGTTTTTAACAAAACTGAACCACGATCCAAACCAAACCGATTAAAAAATCGATATTTGGTTAGATTTGGTTTGTTTTGGTTTTGAATTTTAAAAAACCAATACTAATTTTGTTTGGTTTGGTTTTACTATAAAATAACCGACAAAATAACCAAATCAAACCGATATATATATATATTATAATTATTCATGTATTATTCATAAATACAATATAAATATTTGTTACACTTTATATTTTAATCATGATTTAACTTTGGTCGTAACACATTAAGTCATTTCTTCATCTAGTTAATAGTACGTTATGAGATTCTAAGTGAATTTCGCACTTTGAATGACAAATGATACTAATTATTAAAATAATATCTTGTTGTATATTGAAATTTATAGCTGAGATTCATTTGACTAAAGACAATCATTAATTTTTACTTTTTCATTGAACCTTGTTGAGTAAGAAGTTTATGTGTTCACCTTTTTGGGGATTTATCATATCATTTTGTCAAATGTAGTTTTAAAATATATTTTTAGAAGTGTTCATATGGTGTTGTTCATATCTTTGTCAAAGTATAAAACTCAGTTGACATCTTAGTTTCACGGTTGAGATACAACACTTGGTTAACATCTCATATGTTAAATTGGATTTTTTTTTAATTCTCAACTTTTATCATTAGTTTAAGTTATAAACTAAAAAAATAAACCAAACCGAACTAAACCGACAAGAACCAAACAAACGGTTAATTTTTTGTTTGGTATGGTTTGGTTTTAGAAATTTAAAAAATGACTAAGTTGGTTTTGTTATGGCTTGATCAATAACCGACTCAAACCAAGTCATGAACACCCCAATACACTAAAGGGTATCTCTGTCCTTCTTGTTTGGGATGCCCATTATGGAAAGGGTCTTGGCTCGAGTCGTAACAAGTTTTGTATTAGAGAATGATTCAGGATCCCAGGGTTTCTATGAAGCCGTGTCTAGTAGAATCTTTCTTATGGGTGATTCATGCACCACACTTATAATCAAGAGGCTATCAAACAATTTAGGAAATATTTCTCATTCTCTCATACTCTAGATCGTGCAACAGTATTTTACATATGAAGGTTATCAAAATTCATTCCTTGGTCTAATTTTATTAGTTACGTCTCATTACTGAGATGATACAAGTGCAAAAGCTTAAAGTCTAAATGATGTAGTTCTTTCCGAATAAGTCATCAAAAAGGCTATGAAATAGCACAAAGACTTGAGAAGAGTCTGTTAGGGATTCAAAGTATGTTGATTCAAGTGTATACCCCTATCTATATCAATCATGCATTTTAAGCTAAGGTGATAAATGCATTCAGTCCTTTGTTAAATCTTTATTGCAGATGTCTCAATTAAGGGTAATGATATGCAGCAAGATGTTGGACCGATATTTTCATCCTAGTGGTAGTATATGTTAAGGAGTTATAACCTATTAGGTATATGTCCCAAATGTTAGTGATATGAAGTCATAAGTTTAGAAGTCAGAGTGAGGGTAACTCTTGAGTGAAAAAGGTAGTTGTGTTCATGTAACCATTAAGTAACATTGGGAGTTGTATGATCTTACAGTGATTGACTAAGGTTGTAGAAACATTTGCAGATTTTATGATAGTTAGTAGAGAAAATGATTAGTGATGATGATTTAGAATTAACTTGAAATGGGGAAATCGTAGAAAGGGGGACTCAGTGATATTTAAAGAATTTTAAAGCTACTTAAAGATAGGTATGGGTAAGTAGAAGTTGTTGCAAGGATGGAGAATGTGCTTGTATGACATAGTAAAAATGTGCATGTATATCCTACTTAAAAGAAATAAGGGATGTAGGTTGATTTCACTATTCGGTGGACTAGTATATTATGTGGGATATTTCATCACTTGTACATGATTGGTGCTAGACAATAGGTTTGAACTTTAGATGTTGATTTTAGTGATAAGAATGTTAACTCGAGGATAGTAATACGAGAATTGTTGGAGTAAGTTAGTAGTCTTGATTTGTTGTGTGCAATTGCCTGGTGTAATACCCTGTATTTCCCTAGAATAATTTAAGTTCCAATACATGAGTATTCATATATAAAATTTTTGAAATACCCATTATTTTTTAGTTTAGAGCCTTCCATTTCGTAGGAAATTCAATTAGCTTTCCAACGATACAAAATTCGCCCAAATTCTATAACCGGGTAAAAATTTAAGGCGATTTTAAGTTTCAGTCATTAAACACCGCTATTTTGTTCACTAGCGCATCACGGAGCTAGTCTAAATGACAACTGTTAATTTTCAGTAAGGGGACGCGATATTGGCGTGTTACGCCAAGGACCCAGTTCACATTTAGCAAATTCCAGTGAGCCTCTGCGATAGTGGCGCATCGCCGAGGTGGCCAAAATGGTATTACAAAGGCTTACAGCGATTTCACCACGTCGTCCTAAATGTTTAGGTACCAGTTGTCAATTTCCAATGGCCCAATGCGATAGCAGCGCATCGCGCCGGAGTCACAAATCGGGATCTTCAGTTTCCAGCCCGAGTTTTAAAATTTATTTGGGGGTATTTGGGTTTTTTTTTCACAACCCTAATCAACCTAAAACACGAGATTTAACCCCTTAGTGACCTAAATAATCATCATTTATTCAATTTCTCTCAAAAATAAAGATCCCCTTCTCAAGAATAAAAACCCTAGCTCTCAAATTTAAGACAAAATCTCAAGAACTCACCATAATCCTCTCAAATTCATTAACCCATGTATGTTAGATGTTCATCCATAGGTTCCTTTCATCCATGGAGTCCAAATATCTAGTTTAAATTGAAAAATGATGATTTTTCATGTTATCTTGATTTTAAATTATGATTAAACCATGAATTTCCATGAATATTGTTCTATACCATATTTTAGCAAAATTGATGTCTATTACTACACTCAATACATTTGAATATTGTTGTTCATTGATTTAATTAATGATTTGGAATAATGATGTTGAAGTTATGCTTTACTACAAGCTTTAAACTAATTCCCATGATCTAGATACACCATGCATATGAAGTGTTTGATAAAATGCTTACAAGAATGAATATTTACTAAAAGCCTTTATGCTATGCCCTCCAAGCTTTAGTGTCATTTTACTATTATTACTTTCGAGTCTTGGGGTATTAAATACCTGAAAATCATAGCTTTTCACTTAGTGTCATCTCAGTATCTTCAGAACAACTTTAGAATACATCATGAGCATTACTAGATCAGTTAGTTAAAATCAGAAATAGTTAGTAACTCAATGTCATTCAGATGGGAGTAGGATTTAGTACTGAGCGAGTGTAGGGATGGGGGCTTCCCCATCAGACAGGCAGAGTTATTAGTAGTAGCCTCTAAACTCCAGAACAACGTATCCAATGTAGGGTATGAGAAGTCATCCATCAGTATAGGCTTGACTATCTCGCAGCGGTCACCCGTCGGATTAGGCTTGAAACTCTTCGTCCTTTGGGGCAATACAATATACCAGACTAGTGGATCCACATAGCCAGTGTTAGGAACCATGGCACGGTATTGAAACCCTTCCAACTGAGGTTACAGGTTTGACTAATAACTCCTACAGTCTCAGTCCAATAATTAGACCAGTAGTTCAATCTTAGTGTTATTTGACCACAACATACAAATATCAGTTATTTTAGTATCTTAGTTTATAGACTTTTATTCTGCTCATGATATATACTTGGTCATGCATCCCCAGTATCTACAGATTTTACGTACCTTCAGTATTTACAGACTTTCATGCATACACAGTATTTATAGATTTCACATATTCTTAATAGCTACAGACTTCAAGCTCTCTATTCAGTACTCCTATGTTTTATATGTATATTTAGATAGTTGTTATTCCTATTCATGAAACCATACCATGCATGTCAGCCTATCTCATTTAGCATACGAGTATAGTCAAAGTATTGATCGCATACCTTTCTTTTGCGCTATGATATATTATATCATAAGCTCTGATGCTCAGTTTCCGAATCACGCTTAGACTTTTCAGACTCTCAGTAGTAGCAGCAGTAAGTCCTTATATTTCTAGGACAGACTATTTTAATTTATGTCTTTAGTTCAGTAGTTAGTGGAGTTAGTTGGGGCCTATCCCATCAACTCACAACCATTTAGTTTAAAGGCACTCAAACATTACAGTTAGTTATTCAGTATTAAGACTTCAGTTTGCATGTCATTCAGTTATTCAAATTTTCTTTATCTTATCAGATTCAGATAGTCATTTTTATAGATTGATAATTTAGTATTTGTTTCAAATATTTAAAACCTTATGGAATATCAGTTATTCTTCTATACTTGTAACTCGGTACATCATTTTGTATGTTGTGAGGTAGTGTAAATTTTACATTGATATTTCTTGTATATGTTGGATTGGGTACCAGGCCGGTATAGATATGTATATGTTGGATCTGATACCACGTCGGTACGGATATGTATATATTTGATTGGGTACCATGCCGGTACGAATATGTATTTATTGGATCGGGTACCATGCAGTACTACTATGGATATGTTGAATCGGGTACCACGCCGATACGGATATGTATATGTTGGATCAGGTACTATACTGGTACGGGTATGTATATGTTGGATCGGGTACCACATCAGTACAGGTATGTATATGTTTGATCAAGTACCACGCCGGTATGAATATATATATGATGGATCGGGTATCACGCTGGTACGGTACATGAACATAGATTGTTTTCTACAGGTCATTACTATTTGGGAAAGAATAAGTCCCATAGCATGTGTGTACATATTTGTGTTGATTCTGTGGATGTTTATTATATTGTTGATACTGTTGATGGTTATGTGGCTTGTTTGTGAGCACTGTTTGACATGTTGTTTCTATATTGTTGATTCATTGAATATTTGTTATGTGATAATGCCTGTTTATTTGTTATTTGATTTATATTTATGACATGCTATTAAATTGAGTTTGCCCATGATACCTGCTCGTACATAATTGTTTGTACTGATACTACCCTTTACTTTTCTTTTGTTGAGTGCAGAAAGTGTTCTAGAGGCTTAGACATGACCTCACCTCTAGAGTTTGATTGCAGAAGTTGATCCAAGTGTGAGCACTCCGTCTCAGGATGCCATGGGTCATCTTTGTTGTTTTTGTCTATCTTTCGGGAAATGAAACATTCTTTATTTACTTTATTTTTGGGATATCTCTTTATACATGATCTTTGTTAGTAGTTCTTGTACGATGACTTTCTGGTCTTGGGGATTTTAGTAAGTGGTTTGTTTGTCTTCCGCATTAATAATGATTAGTCCTGAATTTTTTATTATGTTGATTTTATAATAATTCAACTTAATATTTACTAAGTGATTGGGTAATGGTTAGGGTTAGATGGTTCTCCCACATGAATATTAGTGTGGGTGCCACTCATGGACATTTGGATTGTGAGAAATGCATTTTAAGTATTGATAATCTTCATGACGGCTGCATTGTCTCATAATGTAGGTTCTAAGGCACTATCCCATGGTCCATCACATCAGTAGAACATTTGGATATGATAAAGTTAGTGAGCCATCCATCTTTCGGAAGACATTTATTCATCTGTTGTCTACTTTAAGTTTATGGTCCAGTCGGGGGCCTTGTTTCGGTCTAGACAATTATATTTAGTAGAGGCTCCGTTGACAGAATTTGATTATTGTATTTTCATAACATTATCGGTATAATTTGATTATAAGATTTTCTTAATTTCATTATATCTTCCGCAGTTTGATTTATGTATGAATTATATTTATGATAGTATGCTAAGGGGTCTCTCGAGCCTTCGTGGTTCGGAATGCCCATCACAGGCAGGGCCTTGGCTTGAGTTATGACATACTAATACTCCACGACCGGGAAAGAAATTCACTCAACAACCTACTAACATTCAAAATCAAAACTCTCAGAATTTCTATTCATACTTCAAAATCCTCCTAAAAAGGCTTTATTGCAAGAAATTCTATCATAAAACTACACAAACACTACCTTCAAAATATTAAAAATTTCAGTTCACACTACAAAATCAACTTAAAAAATTACTTTCTAGCACAAAATTCAACCATAGAACTACACTAACACTAACATCAAAATTTTCAGAATTTCTATTCACACTTCAAAATCATCCTTAAAGAAAGTGCTTTCTTGCGGTAAAATTCTACAATAAAATTATAAAACTATAAACACTAGGTGATTCTTCCCTATCGGCCGTGGCAAGTATCTAGTGAAATTAGATGAGGTGCTTCAAAGCTGGCCGGGCACGAGGATTATATCAAAAAAAAAAAAAATAAAAAATCTAAACAACAAATAAATACTATAGGTGATTCTTCCCTAGAGGCCGTGGTTGATATCCAGGGAAATTAGTCGAAGTACATGAAAACTGGTCTGAATATCATGATTATAAAAAGAAAAGAAAACTATACAACTAATAAACACTAGGTGATTCTTTCCTGATGGCAATGACAGATATCCCATGAACTAAGTCGAGGTGCATGAAAACTGGCCCACACACCAAGATTATCAAAAAGAAAAAAAAAAACACTACACAACTAATAATAATTAGGTGATTCTTTCCCGGTGGCTATGGCAGGTATGCGTGAAATTGATCGAGGTGCATGAAAGCTGGTTCGGATACCACGATTATTCAAAAAAAAAAATACGCTACACAACTAAGAGCCCGTTAGGATAAGATTAAAAAAATTGGTTTTTAGCTTAAGTGATTAAAAGCTTAAAATATGTACTTATAAATTAGGCAGATAAGAGTTAGATTGAAGTGCTAAAACTGAAAAATAGTTGTTGATGTGTTTGGTAAACAAGTGATGTTAATCACTTTTTTGCTATTAAAATGACTTAAATGTCCTTAAAGTTATTAACACTATAAATAAGGTGAATTATTTAAAAAATTTATTTCCAAAATAAATTTTTTGAACAATCCTCTAATGTAATAATGGATTCGATGAAAACAAAGAAGAAAGATGAAGAGAAAATTGGAGGGAAGAGATGAAGTGAAACAGTAAAGAGAAAAAGAAAAAAAACTATATATTTAAGGGCTACAAGTTTAGGATATTATTGAAATTGGAGGAAAATATAAGGGATATAAAACCAAATGTTTTGATCTAACCTAAAAGAATTTTAATCTAAAAAATAAAAATCTGGGGATAACCAGCTTCTCACTTTTTTATTATTTTAATTAGTTTTTAGCTTTTTTTTAAGCATTTTTTAATTTTACCAAACACCTTCAAAGGCTAAAAAGATACTAAAAGTTAGTTTGACCTGATTTTAATACTATCCAAACGGGCTCTAATAAACACTTGGTGATTCTTCCCTGGTGGCCGTAGCAGGTATCCCGTGAAATTAGTCGAGGTACATGAAAGTTACCCCGGACACTGAGATTATCTAAAACTAAAAAAAAAAAAGCACAAACAAGTAACATCAAAAATATTCAACAAACTTTTGGTACTGTTACTAGAAGGTGTATCATCGTGCATCTCTATTAGAACATGATGACTTCTTCTTCCTCATGATGACTCTTTCCAGATTTCATCTTTGTTTATTTCAAGATTTTCCACATAAAATGAACTCATTCATCAACGAAAAATTGAAGAAAGAGGAATTACAATTTACAGATTTTTGAAAAACTACACTTCTACATTCAGTGTTTTTAGTTTTATTGGCATTGGAAAATGTAAAGTTGGCTGTTTTTTTGTTTCATGCAATAATTGTTTTTAAGAATCTTTTGATTTCTTTTGGCCATGCTCTTTGGCTGGAGTTTGAACATAGATTTTGAAGATTTATTTTTGAATATTTGTTTGAACATGAAATTTGATTAGATTCTAAAAATCTGATTTTAAAATATTTTTAAATTTCAAAAAATGGCCCGGATCACTTTTTGAGTTTTTGAGACATCTACTTATTCCCTCTAAAAAAAAATACATCTTAAAATATTGGTTAAAGTTCTTATTATTTGACTCTCAAAATGGAATTGCGACAAATATTTTGAAACGAAGGAAACACAAAAGTTCAATTCTATTTCAAGTGAAATGCATTATCAAGTACAATTTCAAAATTTTTAAAAGGCATAATGCATAAATATGACCCTAAATTTGACACTAAATTATAACATTGATCTTAAACTCAAGTACAATTTCAAAATTTTTAAAAGGCATAATGCATAAATATGACCCTAAATTTGACACTAAATTATAACATTGATCTTAAACTTTGATAGTGCACATGTAAGCCCTTTAACTATATAAAACCTGAACAAATAAACACTCTGATTTTGCAACTTACACGCGTGTACCTCACATTCGCCTATGTGGATTAGTCATCCACTCAAATGTTGTCACCTAATACAAAAGATACATTATAACTATTACCTTTAATTTTTTCAGTGGACAAGTAAGCCCTTTAACTATACAAAAGATGAACAAAAAAGCCCTTCAATTCTAACTCCAACGTGCATGGTTTTGAGTGTATACACACATTGTGCCAGGTAGGATTGGACTGTTTATTTTTTCTGGTTTTGTATAGTTAAAGGGCCTATTTGTGCACTGTCAAAGTTTAAGGTCAATGTTAGTATTTGGTTTCATATTTAGGGTCATATTTATGTATTATGCCTTTCAAAAATAACTACTTGAAAATTCAAATTTTCTAGTTATAAGTTTCAACGTCAAAATCTATGATTAAACGGGAGCTATAGTATTGTGATTAGTTGTTTACCTTAAACTGTTGTCATGAGTCATGCGATCCGTTTAGATATTTCATGATTTATAAGTATGAAGTTGTCAAAAACTTACAATAATTAAGGTCCATTCTTTTTCAATTGTGGTGTTCTTTATTAGGTGGCTAATGTCTTAGATGTTTTTATTGGAGACTTGCATCACTGTTTTTGGCCCGCCCCCTATGATGTAGATGCACTACAACGAGTGCAAATGTTTTTCTCTAAACATACTGACGTGTTCTTTGGATCGGTGAATATGAAATAGAATGATTTCAAGGACAAAAGTTGTCGGTCTATTGTGATCCAGATCTAAGAAGGGTTATGCAAGAATCGGAATGACTAACTTTTCTCATAATATAAAAGGTGTGCATTATAGCTAGAACAACTCTTTCTCACGATATAGTTTGTTGAAAGGTTTAGGAAAATTGAGGACCATTCTTGGAAAAAGGCTTCAAGCATGCCAAATGAATAAAGTGAGCCCACTGCACAAAAGCATCCTGCTTTAGCATGATTCGAGAAAGGGTTGCACCTAGGCTAAGGGGTGTGATATAGATAGCTTAACATAATGTAAACATTAATGGTTGCTTCCAAGACTCGAACTCGTGGCCTATAGGTCACTCAAGGACAACTTAACATAGTACAATCACAACCCAACTCTGAAGTATGAAATAAACAAATAGTAGCAATTCATGCTGCAAGTCTCACTTCAAGCACAGGCATATCAAGCAAAAGCAATAACCACTACAATAAAAAAGTTGAAGAAACACAATAGCCACAGTAGTTTATATCCCAAACTGATGGAAAAAACTCAGAGATATACTACTCCATCAACATTCGGTTCTGTCAATTCACAAACACTTCCAAAACATTTGAGCAAAAGGATCATGGTCAGATGGAAGACGTGAAAATCAAACAGGATGAGGATTTGGATTCTTATACAACTTATATACAACTTCTGCATTGCGTGATGCCCGCTGAAATTTTATTAGCTCAGCGACAATTCCGACTGTTGCAGATTCTTCAACTAGACATGGCTCAATTAGCATTCTCACCAGTTTAGGCGACTTGGCCAACAGAAGCTTAATAAGCTGTCTCTCAGGGATTGTGCCATTAGTTTGCATTAGCTTAACTTCCCTGAGGTGATTAAATGTCACATCTGAGAAGAGTTCCACTTCAAGAGATTCTAGAAATTGTACATCATTGTCATCAGACTCCACCTAAGAAAAATGAACCGAAACTCACTTCTGAGCTTATTGATGATTTAAGGAGCACGAAAATAAGAAGCTACTACATAATAAAATGTGAGAAAAGAGAACCTTAATTTCCATATATTATAAATCGGGGAAGCTTCTTACTAAGCAAAGAGCACATGAAACCTCATCCAGGTCAGATAGATATATACTCGATATGCTGAGATGTTTGACACAATAAAGATCATAGGAAAACCGCGTTGGTACTTCACCTGCTCCTGCAACAAAAGACTAGGAATAAAATACCAAAAATCAGAATGACTCAAAGCCCAAAATATGTTCCGCGATTGAAAATGCATTAACTACATTTAGGGCATGAAGCAACATTTACCATGTCATTCAAGTGGAGGTGGTCGAGCACAGAGAAAGACTCAAAAAACTTGGCAATATTACATTTTCCATCTCCCAAGTAATATTCCCTACGCGAAAGTGACAGCTTTTCAAGAAGAGGGACATTTTCTAAACAAATAGATCTTACATTGCCTATGTAGTCAATGGATCTCAGCAGGGGAGCTCTAATTTCAATGATGTTACTTGAAACACCTGAGATCTACATCACCAACTGCTCGAGCAACATGCAACGAGAGATGAAACGTTCAAGCTAGTTGGACGAGACTGTAACATCATGTAGTGCTATGCTAATTAACCTATCAAACCCTTTGAAGGCTGGTTGATGTGGTATTAAGAGTCAGATGACTTAACTGGGAAACATGTGAGTAATGAAGAAGGCGATTTGTATGGTGTACCCCTGATTGGAAGTCTATGAACAAGATATTGGATGCCATTTCTAGAGAGGAAATGAATCAAATCATGAATACTAGGAAATATATTGAAATACGGAACACTGAGGGTAAACTTTATAACTGGTCCAAAATAAAAGACAAAAATGTGATCTACGATCTTTCTGAAATTACTTGTAAGGTCAGTTAATGTTGGGTTCAATATGTATGAAAAAGGTGTGAATGAAAAATGGAGGGACATAACCTTTGAGGAAAAGACATATTATTTTGGAAAAAGGAGTGACTATTCAGATTATTGTGTCTGTTCAAAAAAAGACAAATGTTTTGAATGAACAGACATGACTCTTACAAAAGGATACACCTTTTCAAATGAACCATTGTCACCTTTGGAAAGGGGCACCTGATGGCTATATAAACCTTCATTTATCCACAGGTTCAGGTATGAAAAATTTTCTGAATATACAAACTTTTCTTGTCTTCAAAACATTCCGTGTGATCAATCAAATCGTTGAATGAGTTTAAAGAGATTCCAATTATTTGAGGTACCACTATAGTTGGTTTGTTTGGCTATTTTATCATGGGAGGAAAATTCCACAACATTGGGTACTTGAGTGGAAATATTTCCTTAAGGACATTCTGTGAATTCGGAGGACTTGACCATTTCTGTTTCATCTTAATTTCTAAAAAATAAAACACACTTCTTTAAAAGATTATTTTGATCTTGTGTTGCGGGTGTTGTTGTTCTTCATAGTGTTCTTATTTTAAACTTAAACTAGTGTTGAAGTAGTGTTGCGAAAATACAGATTGTGTGTACCCAAAAAACTACAATCTTAAGGAAATAATTTTCCAGAATCTGTATTGCTTGTTTTTAGAGATTAAAGCTTTAAGCATTCTACTCCGTTTGAACTTAACTAGTGATTCGAAGACATGAAATCCTCATCAAAAGTTAAAGATCACTCGGTTGACGATTGGAAGTCATAAAAACTTCATCGTTAACTAGAAACAAGAAAAAACGTTTAAAGTTGCTTAACTTTATAAGTAGTATTCTAAAAATACTAAATTTTATTGTCTTGTGGTGACAGAAAAAATGACTAAGGAAAGTCAAATGCAAGATGTGGCTATGACTGTGGGGGAAACTAGTATTGCCTCAATAAGTCGAGCAAATGTCCCGAAACCAATGGCACCTGCGGAGAAGGCCAAAAAATTTGTGGGCATTGACTTTAAGCGATGGTAGCAGAAGATGTTCTTCTACCTCACAACACTATTTCTTCAAAGGTTCACTAGTGAGGATGCTCCTTCGGTGCTCGAGGGAACCTCAGACAAAGAGGTTTCATAATTGTAGAGGCTTGGAAACACTCGAACTTGAAAATACAAGACAGAGGATGCGAGAATTAAAAAATTTTTGTTGCAAGGTTCCTAGAGTTTAAAATGATAGATAGAAAACCGGTTGTCTCTCAAGTGCAGGAATTGCAAGTAATCATCCACGATCTCCTAGTGGAAGGTATATCTTTTTAAAATACCTTAGTTGAACAAATTGAAAATGTTCCTAGTACTCACATAAACTGTTTTGTAGGTTTGATTGTGAATGGTGTATTTCAAGTAGCAGTGATCATTAAGAAGCTACCACCTATGTAGAAACACTTCAAAAACTAATTGAAGCAAAATGCAAGGAGATGACTATCGAAGATCTTAATATCCGATTGAGTATTAAAGAGGATAATAAGGCTTTCTAGAGAAGGTAAAAAAGGAAATCTACAATTAATGGAGCACATATTGTAGAAGATGACCAAAACAATTCTAAGAAAAGGAAGAAAGTTGAACAAAAAAGCAATCTACCCAAGAAAAAATTCAAGGGAAAGTGCTTCAACTATGGAAAGATTGGCCATAAGTCCATAGATTGTCGCGCCCCTAAGAAAGGCAAGAAAAATGATCAAGCAAATATGATTGAGTCCAACAAAGAATGTGATGATCTATGTGCTATGTTTTCAGAATGGAACGTGGTGGGAAATCCTTGCAAGTGGTGGATGGATTCTGGTGCCACCCGCCATGTTTGTGCTAACAAAGATTTGTTTTTGTCATTTGCTCCAGCTCAAGTAGAAGAAATGATCTACATGGCTAACTCCTCTACAGCTAAGGTAGAAGGAACAGGAAAAGTGTGCTTGAAAATGAATTCAGGAAAGGTCTTGACACTTAACAATGTCTTGTATATTCTGGAATTATGTAGGAACATGATTTCTGTTTCACTTCTAGACAAGAACGAATTCAAATGTGTAACCGTTTCTTGAAAAATTGTAATTGGCAAAGGAGAAGTGTTTGTAGGAAAAGGATATCTCACCTAGGGTCTTTATAAGATGAATGTAATGAATGTTGAAATCAATAAAAGTTCAAATTCTTCTTACTTTCTTGAGTCTTATAATTTGTGGCATGAATGTTTAGACCATGTTAATTACAAAACGTTACAAAAACTGATTAACTTAGAGTTTTTGCCAAATTTTAAGTGCAATAAATTAAAGTGTCAAACGTGTGTGGAATCAAAGTATGCAAAGCATCCTTATAAGTCTGTTGAAAGAAATTTCAATCCTTTAGACTTAATACACACTAACATTTGTGATATGAAGTCAACACCATCACGTGGTGGGAAAAAGTATTTCATAACTTTTATTGACGATTGCACTAGATATGGTTATGTCTACTTTCTAAATAGCGTGGATGGAGCCATAGATACATTTAGGAAATACAAAACTGAAGTAGAAAGTCAGTCAGAGAAAAGATAAAAATGATAACAAGTGATAGGGGTAGAGAATATGAATCTCCCTACACCAAAATATGTGTAGAGAATCAAATAAACTACATCCCCGTATTCACCTCAAACTAATGAAATTGCAGAAAGAAAAAACCGAACGTTGAAGGAAATGATGGATGCCTTACTTATAAGTTCTGGTTTATTGCAAAACTTGTGGGGGGGAGGATATCCTTACAGTCAACTGTATAATCAATAGTGTTCCTCATAGTAAGACACAATCAATTCCTTATAAAAAATAGAAAGGAAGGAAACTAAACTTGAAATATTTCAAAGTGTGGTGGTGTATAGCAAAGGTCCAAGTTTCTATGCCTAAAAGGGTTAAGATAAGACCTAAGAAGGTGGACTGCGTGTTCATAGTATATGCTAAAAGCAGTAAACCATGTTGGTTTTTGTTTCATAAATCTAAACATCCGGATATAAATAAAAATACGATAATTGAATTAGACAATGCAAAATTCATTGAAAATATTTACCCGTATAAAGTTAGACAGGAACAGTCTAGTGAAGGATCTAAACGACCTCGAGATGGACCAAGTGAGAATGTAGACAATGAAGAGAATCCAAGATGTAGTACACGTCAAAGAAATTCAACTTCGTTTGGATCAGATTTTGTAACATTTTTCTTAGAAAATAAGCCTCAAACGTTTAAAAAAGCGACGTGGTTATCAGACTCATCCTTTTGGAAAGAGGTAGTCAATAGTGAGATTGATAGAGATTGATTCGATCTTAAGCAATCATACATAGAAATTGGGTGATCTTCCTCAAAGAAATAAACATTTAGGTTCTAAATGGATCTTTAAAAGGAAAATGAAGCCAGATGGTTCTATTGACAAATACAAGGCAAGACTTGTAGTAAAAGGCTTCAAACAGAAAGAAGTCCTTGATTACTTTGATACATACACGCCAGTAACAAGGATAACATCGATTCGAATGTTAATTTCCTTAGCGGCGGTATATGATCTTGAAATATATCAGATGGATGTGAAAACTATATTCCTAAATAGAGAATTGGAGAAAGAACTTTACATGGAACAGCCTGTGGATTTTGTGGTTTCAGGAAAAGAGAATAAGGTGTGTAAAATTTTTAAGTCATTGTATGGACTAAAGCAAGCACCTAAACAATGGCATGCAAAGTTTGACCAAACCGTGTTGGCAAACGGGTTCAAGATAAATGAATGTGATAAATGTGTTTACATTAAATACACTCCAAATTAACAAGTCATTTTTTGTTTATATGTGGATGATATGTTGATCATCAGTAGAGACATTTCTGATATAAATATAATTAAACAAATGCTCGAGAGAAAGTTTGATATGAAAGACCTTGGACTTACGGATGTGATCTTAGGTGTAACAATCAATAGAACTCCACAAGGGTTGGCATTGTCACAGTCTCATTATATCAAAAATGTACTCGACAAATTCAAGTATATGGAATTCGGTATTACCAAGACTCCTCTGGATGTGAGCTTTGCACTTCAAAAGAATGAAGGTAAAAGTGACTCAAAATTGGAGTACGTAAGATTATTGGGATTTTTAATGTATATAATGAACTGTACACTACCAGACATAGCATGCGCTATCAGTAAGTTGAGTCGGTACACGAGTAATCCCAACAAAACTCATTGGATGGCAATGAAAAGAGTTTTGGGGTATCTTAAGTACACTCAAGACTATTCTTTGCATTATAATAAAAATATCATGGTACTTGAAGGATATAGTGATGCAAATTGTATCGCTGGGTCGAATGAAGTAAAATCCATAAGTGGATATGTATTTACTATCGGTGGAGGAGCAGTCTCCTGGAAATCATCCAAACAGACTTGTATTACTCGCTCTACAATGGAATCTAAATTTATCACATTGGATAAAGCCAGTGAAGAAGCAGAATGGCTCCGAAATTTCTTGGAAGATATTCCTTATTACCCCAAACCAATGGCACCAGTATGTATGCATTGTTATAGCCAAGCGACAATAGGTAGGGCATAGAGTATGATGTATAACGATAAATCTCATCACATATGATGGAGATATAATACCATTAGGGAACTTCTCTCTAGTGGAATCATCACTGTTGACTATATAAAGTCAAATGATAATGTGTTAGATCCACTTACAAAAGGGCTATCTAGAGAAAGACTGAAAAGGACATCTAAGGGAATGGGTTTAAGGCCTAGGACAAGTCAGCATGGCGGTAACTCTACCTAGCAGACTAGAGATTCCAAGAGATAGGTTCAAGGAGATAAAATAAAGTTGTGTCTGACAGGTTCAACATTGTCAAAATACCAACCCATTCTCATGATGTATACAATGTTTAGTAAACAAGGATAAGATTTAAGGTAAGAAGTCTTTTAATGATTTTCTAAATTTTACAGATTCGACCAAACAGTTTAATCTATGGGATTGAAAGTTTAGAAATCACCTATGTGGGGGCGAAGTGGAAGCTGCTTCAAGGAGAATGTTAGTAAAGTCCTTTTCTCTATGTTCTCATGAATCTAGGATGTGTTCATGGCTGAAAAGAACAAAACCGTGAGTACCATAAATGGTAAAAGGTTGGTTGTGTACATGGGTTGTCTAGGTGTACATTAAAGCTTGGCGGTTTAAATATATCAAATCTATCGATTGACTGAGTGCACCCGATGCATGTTCACTACGGAAAGTTCAAAGGGAAACCCACTTATCCAGATGCAATCAGTCTTTGCTTGATGATCACATACTTGTCCTTAAAATTTTACAAAAAATAGCCCTTATCCATTCATGTGGGGGATTGTTGGGTTCATTATGTGTGAAAAAAGTGTGAATAAAAAATGGAGGGACACAACCTTTGAGGAAAAGACATATTGTTTGGGAAAAAAGGAGTGACTATTCAGATAGTAGTGTCTGTTCAGAAAAAGACATAATGTTTCGAATGAACAAACATGACTCTTCCAAAAGAATACACCTTTTCAGATGAACCATTGCCACCATTGGGAAGATGCACTTGATGGCTATATGAGCCTGTATTTATCTATAGGTTTAGGTATGAAAAATTTTCTGAATATACAAACTCTTCTTGTCTTCAAAATATTCCGTGTAATCAATCAAATCGTTGAGTGAGTTCAAAGAGATTTCAATTGTTTGAGGTACCGCTATAGTTGATTTGTTTGGCCATTTTATCATGTGAGGAAAATTCCACAACCTCGAGTACTTGAGGGAAATTATTTCCTTAAGGACACTCCGTGAATTCGGAGGAGTTGTCCATTTTTGTTTCATCTTTATTTCTGAAAAATAAAATTTGAAAGATTATTTTGATCTTGTGTTGAAGGTGCTGTTGTACTTCATAGTGTTCTTGTTTAAACTTGAACTAGTGTTGAAGTAGTGTTGTGAAAATACATATTGTGTGTACCCGAAAAACTACTGTTAAATCTTCTTTGGATTTCCAACTTGTGTGAGAAAGCATCAACTCTGGAAGTCTACGCCATACATATCTCCATTTTTTCAATAAGATATTTTCCCTCACACCAAATCAAAAAGGCAAACAAATAAGAATTTCATCTATTACATTCTTAGGAAAGATGCTAAGCGTTTATGTTGGGGAGTAAAAATGGAAGTCAAAGCAATCAAGCCAATTGTGTAGAAAATACAGCTGTGCAAAAGTTATGCATAGTAATTAGATAGTTACAAGTTACTGTTAGGCAGTTAGAAAAGTAGTTACTCCCTACAGTATATATATATATATATATACTAATTTCACGAGACTCGTGCTAAGCCTGGCCTAAACTCAAAGTATAAAAAATAATAATTTTAATTTTAAACTTTAATTTGTATTATATACATATATATATTTACTTTATTATCGGTATAATCTAATGATCTATTAAACAAGTCATGTTAATAAGTTTTTATAATTATTAAAATTGTTAATCTCATAACTGTGTCATTTTAAATAAATATAATTTGTGAGGAAAAAAGTATTACTAGAGAATTATAATATATCAAAAGGTTACAAGTAACTTGATGTTTATATAATGATATGATTTTAAATATTTAGTAATTACTCTCGATGAAGATCATTAATAGAAAAAATACTGATACTTTTATGCATTTTCTAGTATGTAATTTCTTAGTTATATCTATAAATAATTTTACTTTAATTTTTGAAGAAAATGCTCTATTTCACCCATGAACTATACGGCTGAGACAACCTCAACTTAAAGGGGGTCCTATTAGCCTCTGAACTAATTAAAAGTATAATTTTAACACTCTTAGTGCCTACATGGAACATACGTGGTACAACACACTAAAGTATCCACGTAGGCACACGTGTGTGCCACGAGTGTCAAAATTACACTTTTAATTAGTTCAGGGGAGTAATAGGACCCCCTTTAAGTTGAAGTGTGTCTTAATCATTTTTGGTATAGTACGAGGGCGAAATAGGATTTTTGTCTAATTTTTCTTAAGTTTTAACTTCGCTCATAATTTTAGAAATAATAGTTCTTGCAAAATAATTTTTTTCATCGATAGAATCATCTAAAATAATCTCAATCATTTCAAGTTTAAACTATAATAAGTATAACCTTAATTTAGAGCCTTTATATAAATTAAATAAAAAATGATCTATAAGGATATTAAATAATAATTAAACTACATTAATAGATTACTCAATTCGGTCCATTAATTTATCATGTTTATTTTTCTCACGTTCCTTACAAGAGTACTCCATTCGTCCCATTTTAATTATATATTTTGAGAAATGATTAATATCAATAAGAACTATGTATGAGGTTGTAGTTGAAAATCATTGCAAATTTTTATTTTGAATTAAAGTTAGCTTGAATATTTTTTGAGTTAAATTGATTGTTGATTTAAAATGAAGGTAGGTTTAACTAATTATCTAATAAGTGATGTAGAGAGGTTTAACAAATGAAATTTTGAGTTAAAGTGATTGTTGATTTAAAATAATCATCTATCTAATAAGAGGCAAGAAAAAACCAATTATAAAAAATCAAGTGGAATAGTTTTAACAAAAATAATAAGGGTTCAAATGGAAAAATGTAATAAAAAGACACTATTAATAACCATGTGTAATAATTTTATTTCACAAAAAAATTGATTACCAAAAAACTCCTTGTGAGGACTACCAAAATCAAGATCCTCTCTTATATATAAGTATAATAAGTATACTCCCTCATGTATAATACACAACTTAAGTAATTCAATACACAATCTGATCTTTCTTCTTCTTCTCTAGTTTTCTTCTTTTTTGTCCTCTGATGTTGTATGAACTGAACATACAACTCTTAATCCTAGTATAATCTTTCATAATCCTTCATGGTACACGATCCTTATTCTTAGTCTCTTCTTGAATTCAGGAACTTCACAGTTTTGTCTGAAATTTTATTGGGAATTTCTCAGATTCTTATCAATGGCTTCTGGTGTAAATTCTACTGGAAATGGGGTTGAGAATATAGCTCCTTTAATTCCTCAAAATAATGGTGGTACCAAATTTCAATCCACAACTTCTTTGGAGATTAATCACCCTCCTTATATGTCAGCTGTTGATGTTTCAGGTAACTCCCTTGTGTCATTTCAATTAATAGAGAGTGAGAAGTATATTGTATGGAGCAAAGAAAATAGGATAGCACTATTTGGTCGCAATTAATTTGGTATTGTTAATGGTTCTTTTAAGACCCTACAAAAATCTTCATCATCTAAGTCCTTTAAAGCATGCTAAAAGAAGTCTCAAACTTTGAAAATTTTTAGCTAAGTGTTGGGACTTAGTCATTTTCAAAGCCCTCAACTTTGAGAAATTTATTTATGAGCTTCCTGACCTCCGAAAGTTATTTTTTTTATTGATTCAAGATCGGGAAAGTCAATAGTACATCTCGGGTGAGTTTTAGAATTTTCAGAGAAGCGTAAAGGAGTGTTTGGAACTCCAAAAAAATAGCTCAAGGCAATTAGCCCGCAACGGCCTGCCTAGTCCGGTGTTGGGGGGAGCCCGCAATGGAGACCGCGGTGCCTCGCCCAGAGCGGCATTCCAGAGCCCGCAGCGCCCTGGCCAGTCTAGTTCGGGTAATTTCTGCAGTTTTATTTCGCGTTTTTAAGGGTAAATGAGTCATTTTCCCCATCCCAATCCATCCAAACACAAGATTTAAGCCTATTCTAAGCACATTAGGCTTATTTTCATTACTTTTCTCTCAATCAATACCCTAAGAACTCCAAATTTCCTCCTCCAAGAAGTTTAGATTCTCCATTATTACTCTGAGAAAGTTTTAGATTGAGGGTTCCAAAATAAAGATGCTTAAGAATCCGCCTTCAAGAACGAGAATATGATCTTGAAAACCAATCTTCTTCATCTAGTTCTTCGTCCAAAGTATTTCGAGTTTTTCAACAAGCATAATCCTTTCATTCTTGTACCCAAAACTTATTTTAATTTCAATTTTACTGAATTTTTATATGATTTTCCATGAAATTCAAGTTAGGGTTTTTAGCCATTATTGTTATTTACAAGCTTATGAGATTTCTAGTGATTGAATGTTGAATTGCATGACTATTTTCATATAATTATGTGTATAATGTGATTTTCAAGATTTTTTGCAATTGAGTTTAAGTGTGATATTGAGATTCTTGATTTTATTATTTTGATATTGTTGAAGTATTTTCAAGAAGTATATTGAGAGCATGATATTTTGCTATGATTCTACTTGAGTTTAATGCATGGGTCATTAAGCCCTAATTAGAGATTGATATTTCAAGATTGTTTGTATCATGAGCACTCTATGATAAGATTATTCTTAGATTTTTTATAAAGATTTGACCTTTTAATCCTAAGTTAAGATAAAGAATCCACTTTGTTGATATGATTTGAGATTTAAAGAAATGAAAAGCTGTAATACCCCAAAAAATCCAAACTACTATTAGCGCCAGTACCAATCTCATGCATAGTACATCATGGTTCTTTTATAGTTTTATGAGTAATTTAAATGTATATTAAAGCTTCAAATAACTCCCAGCTATCAGACGAATCAAAACATTCCTTACCGATTGAATTCTTGAGAAGGATATTGGTATAGTCAACTTCAAACGAGGATATCTCTAATTATACTTGGAATTTTTCAGATTATGACATATCAATAGATAGATAATTGAATTAGATTTCCAAAACTACTAATTTCATCTAAATCCGATAACGGAGAAAAGAGTTATACCTATTTTACTTCAGCATGTCAGGCTGGAAACATAGGGACGACATTCGTGATAGCTTATCACATTTGTGATGCCCTATCACGAAGGTCGTCAGCCTTAGGAAGAAACCAGACCCTAAGTGAAGACATTCGTGATATCTTATCATATTTGTGATGCCCTATTACGAAGGTCGCCAGCATTAGGCAGAAACCAGCCCCTAAGTGATGACATTCGTGATAGCTTATCACATTTGTGACGCCTATCACGAAGGTCATTAGCTATGATTTTTCAGCAACTGTAAAATTATTTCGTAAGGGTATTTTTGGTCTTTTCGTTCACCTTCCATGACTTATAACCCTAAAGAGGCATATTTTTTCCCATTTTTCTTCTATAAAGCATCTTAAAAACCTTCTCTTACATTCTAAACCACAAGATTAAGGTTTCCATCAAACTCATCTCTCAAAAGCAATATTGAAGCCTTTTTACAAGATATTCAAGAATTAAGTTTCCCAATCCAAGATCTCTGCATCAAATAATCAAGGTTTCCTTTCTAAGGTATGCCTGTGTTCATTCATGGACTCCTTTTGTCCATGAAGTTCAAGAACCCTTTTCTAAAACTATATATTATGGTTTTCATGTTATTAAAGGATTATTGATCATGTTTATGTATTGAATGATACCAAGATAGAATCTTTATGTGTTGTTATGAATCTATGACATCATATAAGTTGAAAATATGTAAGTTTGATTTTTTATAATGAGTAATTGTATGATTTACACCTATGCCTAATTTTTGCATGTAAGGTGTTTGATAAAATACCAAAGAGACTAAAAATCATGCATTATAGCTAAATTCTAACTAAGCAAAGGATTCATCATAGGAATCCATGATTCAATGTCATCAATGTTGATAATGTGTCTTGTGAACACTGTTGGATTACTCATAAACTAGTCTTAGAGAATTATGCTATGCTTACTTGCAAAAACCACTCATGTACAAGATGTAGAATACACATGTACTTCATGAAATCCCTAAGTTATGATATTACGGATTGTGGTTGTAATATGTAATGAGCATGATATAGAAAGCTATGCAAGTATATACATGTTGTATGAAATTCCCTTCCATGAAATAGATTGTTGAGAACCATGCTTAGTATGAAATCTCTTATTTATGATATTATGGATTATGGACTCTAATATTATGATCGAGTCAGTCATGTGTGCCAATTTTCTTCCATTGAGTCCTAGGGGTACTCGTACCCGAAAAATATAGCTTTGTGCCTAGAGCCATGTCATGTTATCACGATACTCTCAGTTAAGCCATGAACTATAGAATTCAGTCAGTCATGTGACTCAAGAAAACTCAGAAATCTCAGTAGTCTTAGTACTTCAGTAAACTCAATGATCTCAGTACTTAGTCTGTAACTTTAGTATTCAGAGTAACTCTCAGTAACTTCAGTACTCTCAATTAATACTCAGAACTTAGTACATTTTGTTAGTCATCGAAATTTAGTAAACTCAATTTAGCTCTGCTAAAAAATACCACTAGTATCAGTTCAACTAATCAATTCAGTTCAGTTATTTAGTTCATCTCTGTTATTCAGTTTAGTGTATTTTAGATGGGAGTAGGATTCAGCACCAAGTGAGCCTAAGGATGGGGACTCACCCACTAGAATAGAACTGAGATCCGTAGAAGTAATCCCAAAGTTCCAGAACTACATTGCCAGCATAGGTGTGAGGTATCACCCGATAGATAGGACAGACATACTCAGGGGTTACCTGTTAGCACATTTATATGTATAGGACTAATCCCAGGAGTCACTAGCTAGATTAGGAGTGACTCCATAGCAGATGTCTTTACTGGTGGCGCGGTACTGACACCCTTCAAGTCAGGGCAGAGATTAGACCTCAGTCAGCTTAGCTTGAGGCATGTCAGTTAGATGAACACCTCCCACAATTTCAGTTACAGAATCTGGGCTTTCAGACACAGTCAACTCAGCTTAGTAGACAGATTTAGTACTATTAGATATAGTCAATGCTTATCATTATGAATAGACTTCAAGATCACCTATTAGATAGGATTGATCTCAACTATGATTAATCGGTATTAGAATCATTAGATTTAAAGATCACTCGCTAGATAGGAATGATCTCTGACTAAGTCAAATCATCCTTATTATCAGTATACTCATCATCACCTGCTAGATAGGACTGATATCAAATTTAGTTACTCAAAGTAGAATGGAACTCAAATAGTTCTATCAGAACTTAGACTGTCATATACAATTTCTCAGTATCGATTAGATAGATTAGTCTGATCAATATATTTATATCAGCTATATCAATTGTCATAGCTAACGGTACCAGTATTTAGTTTTAGAAATGTTAGACACAATCATTCACACTAGTTCTTCATAATTTGAACTGTCAGAAATAGTCAATAATCTATTCAATACCTCAGTTGCAGTATAGTCATGTTGTCAGCATTCACACTCAGTAGTCAGCATCATCACGAGTTCAGTTATAGTTGTTATGCATGTATGTATTCTCACATTGATATTAGTTAGCATTGTTATTGCATATAACCCTTTGCATTTATTCTACCTCACTCGTATACTCAGTAGATTCAGATGTACTGATGCATTTTCTCTATAGTGCTTTCTCTTATGTTACACCATAGGTTCAGAGGCACGAGCTCCAGATTAGTAGTAGCGTTCCAGTGTTCAGAGTTCGTAGTGAATCCTACTTATTCAAGGATGATATTATTATTGCTACATATACTATTCAGTTGCTAGATGGAGTTAGTTAGAGACATGTTCCTTCAACTCCTTATTCAGTTCAGTTAGAGGCTTTCAGACTAGATGTCAGATTAGATATTTAGATCTCATTATTTTTAATATTTATTACTTGTTTTGGTATTGTTATACCTTTTTTCAGATATTTTATTATCATACGTTTATTCAGTTTGAACCTTATGGCCTTTCATGTTTATGTTTCCATATTTTATGATATAATATGCAGTATACAGGTACAGATATCAATCATGGGTTAGCTTGTGGTCCTTCGGGGTCATGAGCACCCTGTAACATTCCGGTTCAGAAAATCAGGGTGTCACAAACTTTGTATCAGAGCCTAAGGTTCAATAGAATCCTAGGAAGTATGAAAGCCGCATCTAGTAGAGTCTTGTGCATGCGTGTGTTATGCACCACACTTATGTGTAGGAGGCTATGAGATATTTTAGAAACATTTTCCCTTCTTTCAGTATTCATGTCGTGTTAGTGAGCAGTCATATTTGTATAGCTTGTCTTCTCATCTATGCATTTATTCATGCTATACAAAATCTCAGAGAATGTAATTATTTCAAGGAAGAACCTCCTAGTAGTTGCAAGTTCAGTTCATCTCATGCATTAGTTTCAATACCCTGAAGTTTAGTTATAATCTAGCTCATAGATGCACTATACATCACCCAATATCTCCATAAGGTAAGCTTTCTTGAAGGGACATAGCATCCCAAGGGGGAGATACCCCACCTTCTCTTAATGCTCTAATTTCTTAGATCCTTCAATTTCTCCTTGACTAACGAATTCAGTCTAGAATAGAGGGTACTCATAAGTTGACCTTCAAGTTATACTTCAGCTGTAAGTCAAGTATTAAGAGGCTCAGTTTAGTTCATGATATTCAGTCCATATGTCACGTAGCAGAATCAGTCATGTTCTCATATTTAAGTTCAATCTTTGTTCCTTTACCATTGCATGTTCAGTCGCATGTTTGTGAGTCAGTTCAGTTATATATTCACGCATTAGATATGTATGGTCAGTTTAGCAGTACTTTCAGTCATGACTTCACATATCATGTCAGTCATATAATCATGCATTATATATGTGTGGATTCAACTTATCAGTTAAGCATCAGATATGCATTCTCAGTTTATCGGAACACTCAGTCCTACATTCATAAAATAGTTACCCATGCATTAGATATGCATGTACAGTATGATATGTTCAGTTTTCAGTCTTATCAGCCATGAAATTATGATCAGTCATTCATGCTATATATGCATCATTTTATCTTTTCTCCCCCCTCAAGAAGGCATCATTTGAGGATGAATGTTTCCAAGGGGGAGATATTGTAATACCTCAGAAAATTCAAACCAATATTAGAGCTATATACCAAACTCATATATAGTACATCATGGTTATTTTATAGTTTTATGAGTAAGCTAGATGTATATTAAGGCTTCAAATAACTCTCAGCTATCAGACGAATTAAAACAGTCCTTACCGATTGAATTCTTGAGAAGGATATTGGTATAGTTAAATTCAAACAAGCATATCTCTTATTATGATTGGAAGTTTAGATATCATAACCTATCAAAAAATATATAACTGAATTAGCTTTTGAGCGATACCAATTTCCCCTAAATCTGATATCGGAACAAAGAGTTATGCCTATTTTATGCCAGCATTTCAGGATGGAAATAGTGTGACGACATTCGTGATAGCTTATCATATTTGTGATGCCCTATCACGAAGGTCGTCAGCCTTAGGCAGAAACCAACCCCTAATTAATGACATTTATGATAGCTTATAACATTTGTGATGCCCTATCACGAAGGTCGTCAGCCTTATGCATAAACCAACCCCTAAGTGACGACATACGTGATAGCTTATCACATTTGTGATGCCTTATCACGAAGTTTGTCAACCTTAGGAGGAAACCAGCCCCTAAGTGACGACATTCGTGATAGCTTATCATATTTGTGACACCCTATCACGAAGGTCATTATCTTTGATTTTTCAGCAACTCGGAAATTATTTCATAAGGATATTTTGATATTTTCTTTCACCTTCCATGACTTATAACCCTAAAGAGGCATAATATTTCCCATTTTTCTACAGTAAAGCATCTTAAAAACCCTCTCTTACACTTTTAATCAAAAGATTAGGGTTTCCATCAAACTCATCTCTCAAAAGTAAGATTCAAGCCTTTTTTCCAAGATAATCAAGAATTAAGTTTCCAATCCAAGAACTCTCCATCAAATCATCAAGGTTTCTTTTCTAAGGTATGCGTGTGTTCATTCATGGACTCATTTCGGCCATGAAGTTCAAGAACCCTTTTCTAAAACTATATATTATGGTTTTCATGTTATGAATCGATTGTTGATCATGTTTATGTGTTGAATGATGCCAAGATAGAATCTTTATGCATTATTATGAATCTATGACATCATAAGAGTTGAAAACATGTAAGTTTTATTCTTTATAATGAGTAATTGTATGATTTAAACCTATGCCTAAGTTGTGCATGTAAGGTGTTTGATAAAATACCTAAGAGACTAGAAATCATGAATTATACCTAAATTGTAACTAAGGGAAGGATTCATGATTGACCTCTATGATTCAATGCCATCCATGTTGATAATGTGTCTTGTGAACACTATTGGATTACTCATGAACTAGTCTTATGGAATTATGCTATGTTTACTTGCAAAACCCATTCATGTACAAGATGTAGATTACCCATGTAATTCATGAAATTCCCCAAGTTATGATATTGTGGATTGTGGTTGTAATATGTAATGAGCATGATATTAAAAGATATGCAAGTATATATATGTTGTATGAAATTCCCTTCCATGAAATAGATAGTTGAGAAGCATGCTTAGTATGAAATTCTTTATTTATGATATTGTGGATTATGGACTCTGCTCTTATGATCAAGTTAGTTATGTGTGTCAGTTTCCTTCCATCGGGTCCTGGGGGTATTCGTACCCAAAAAATATAGTTGTGTGCCTAGAGCCATGTCATGTTATCACGATACTCTCCGTTAAGCCATGATCTATAGAATTTAGTCAGTATATGACTCAGGAAAACTCAGAAATCTCAGTAGTCTTAGTACTTCAGTAATTTTGGTGATCTCAGTACTAAGTCTGCAACTTCAGTATTCATAGTCAATCTTAGTAACTTCTGTATTATCAATTAATCCTCAGAACTCAATATATTTTGTTAGTTATCAGAATTCAGTAAACTCATTTTAGCTCCACTAAACATTACCACTAGTATCAATTCAGCTAATCAGTTCAGTTCAGTTATTCAGTTCATCTCTGCTATTCATTTTGGCATATTTTAGATGGGAGTAGGATTCTTCACCGAGTGAGCCTAGGGATAGGGACTCACCTACTACAATAGGACTGAGATCCGTAGAAGCAATCCCTAAGTTCCAGAATAAAATGGCCAGCATAGGTACGAGATGTCACCCATTAGATAGGACTGATATACACAGGTATCATCCATTATCACATTTACATGTATAGGACTGATCCCAGGAGTCACCCGATAAATTAGGACTGACTCCACAACAGATTTCTTTACTGGTGGTGCGGTAATGGCACCCTTCAAGTTAGGGTAGAGATTGGACCCCAGTTAGCTTAGCATGGCGCATGTCGGTTAGATGAAAATATCCCACAGTTTTAGTTACAGAATCAGGGTATTCAGGCACAGTCAACTTAGCTTAGTAGACAGATTTAGTATTGTTAGATACAGTCAATTCTTATCATTGTAAATAGACTTCAAGATCACCCATTAGCTAGGATTGATCTCAACTATGATTAATCAGTATCATAATCATTAGATTTAAAGATCTCCCGCTAGATAATACTGATCTCAGACTAAGTCAAATAATTCTTATTATCAATATACTTATGATCATCCTCTAGATAGGACTGATATCAGATTTAGTTACTCCAAGTAGAATGAAACTCAGATAGCCCCATCAGAACTTAGACTGTTAGATACAGTTGCTCAGTATCAGTTATATTGATTAGTCTGATCATTACATTTATATCAGCTATATCAATTGTCATAGATAACATTACCAGTATAAAGTTTTAGGAATATTAGACACAGTCATTCAAACCAGTTCTTCATAATTTGAACTGTCAAAAATAGTAAATAATATATTCAGTACCTCAGTAATAGTAAAGTCATGTCGTCAGTATTCAGACTCAGTAGTTAGCATCATTATGAGTTAAGTTATAGTTGTTATTCTTATATGTATTCTCACGTTCATATTAGTTAGCATTGTTCATGCATATAACCCTTTGCATTTCTCCTACCTCACTCGTATACTCAGTATATTCAGATGTACTGACACATTTACGCTATGGTGCTTTCTCTTATGTTACACCATTGGTTCAGAGGCACGAGCTCCAGATTAGCAGTAGCATTCCAGTGTTCAAATTTTGCAGTGAGTCCTTCTCATTCGAGGACAATATTATTATTGCTACATTTACTATTTAGTTGCTAGATGGAGTTAGTTGGAGACATGTTCCTTCAAATCCTTATTTAGTTTAGTAAGAGGCTTTCAGACTAGATGTCAGATTAGATTTTTAGATATCATTATTTTCAATATTTATGACTTGTTTTGGTATTGTTATAATTTTTTTCCAGACATTTTGTTATCAAACGTTTATTCAGTTTGAACCTTATTACCTTTCATGTTCATGTTTCCATATTTTATGATATATTATGCAGTATACAGGTACAGATATCATTAATGGGTTAGCTTATGGTTCTTCAGGATCATGAGCACCGTGTAGCGTTCTGGTTTAGAAAATTAGGGTGTTAAAAACTTGGTATCAGAGCCTAAGGTTCAATAGAGTCATATGAAGTCTGAAAGCCACATTTAGTAGAGTCTTGTATATGCGTGTGTTGTGCACCACACTTATGTGCAGGAGGCTATGAGATGTTTTAGGAACAGTTTCCCTTGTTTCAGTAATCATGTTGTGCCAGTGAGCAGTAAGATTTGTATAGCTTGTCTTCTCATCCTTGAATCTATTCATGCTATCCAAAATCTCAGAGAATATAACTATTTCAAGGTAGAACCTCCTAGTAGTTACAAGTTCAGTCCATCTCATGCATTAGTTTTAGAACCCCGAAGTTTAGTTATAATCTAGTTCATAGATGCCTTGTGCATCACCCAGTATCTCCACAAGGTAAGCGTTCTTAGAGGGACATAACTTCCCAAGGGGGAGATACCCCACCCGCTCTTAACGCTCTCATGTATTAGATCCTTCAATTTCTACTTGCAAAATGAATTCAGTCTAGAATAGAGGGTACTCATAAGTTGACCATCAAGTTAGACCTCAGCTGTAAGTCAATTATTCAGAGGTTCAGTTCAGTTCATGATGTTCAGTCCATATTTCATGTAGCAGAATTAGTCATGTTCTCATGTTTTAGTTCAATCTTAGTGACTTTACCATTGCATGTTTAGTCACATGTTAGTGAGTTAGTTCAGTCATGTATTTATGTATCAGATATGCGTGGTTAGCTTATTAGTACTTTCAGTCATACATTCACGTATCATGTCAGTCATATAATCATGTATTAGATATGCATGAATTTAACTTATCAGTTAAGCATCAGCTATGTATTCTCTGTCTGAGAAACTCAGTTTATAGGAACACTCAGTCCTACTTTCATAAATCAGCTACCCATGCATCAGATACGCATGTATAGTATGATATGCTCAGTTTTCAGTTATGTCAGCCATGAAATCATGATCATTCATTCATGCTATATATGCTTTGTTTTATCTTTTCTCCCTTCTCAAGAAGTCATCATTCAAGGACGAATGTTTCCAAGGGGGAGATATTATAATACTCAAAAAAATCCAAACAACTATTAGAGCCATGTACCTAGCTCATGCATAGTACATAATGGTTATTTCATAGTTTTATGACTAATTTAGATATATATTAAGGCTTCAAATAACTCCTAGCTATCAGACGAATCAAAACATTTTGTACCGATTGAATTCTTGAGAAGGATATTGGTATAGTTAATTACAAACAAGTATATCTCTCATTATAGTTGGAATTTTTGATTTCACGATCTATCAATAGAATGATAATTGAATTATCTTTCCAATGATATCAATTTTGCCTAAATCCAATATCGGAGCAAAGAGTTATGCCTATTTTACTCTAGCATGTCAGGCTGGAAATAGTCTGACGACATTCATGATAGCTTATCACATTTGTGACGCCCTATCACGAAGGTCGTCAGCCTTAGACAGAAACCAGCCTCTAAGTGATGACATTCATGATAGATTATCACATTTGTAATGCCCTATCAAGAAGGTCATCAGCCTTAGGTGGAAACCAGCCCCTAAGTGATGACATTCGTGATAGCTTATCACATCTGTGATGCCCTATCACGAAGGTCATCAGCCTTAGGCAGAAACCAGCCCCTAAGTGAAGACATTTATGATAGCTTATCATAGTTTTGATGCCCTATCACGAAGGTCGTCAGCTATGATTTTTCAGCAACTGGGAAATGATTTCGTAAGGGTATTTTGGTCTTTTCCTTCACCTTCGACGACTTATAACACTAAAGAGGCGTAATTTTTCCCATTTTTCTTTTGTAAAGCATCTTAAAAACCCTTTATTACTCTCTCAACCACAAGATTAGGGTTTCCATCAAACTCATCTCTCAAAATCAAGATTCAAGCCTTTTTCCAAGATACTCAAGAATTAAGTTTCCCATCCAAGAACTCTCCAGCAAATCATCAAGGTTATCTTTCTAAGGTATGCGTGTGTTAATTCATGGACTCCTTTAGTCCATGAATTTCAAGAACCCTTTTCTAAAACTATATATTAAGGTTTTCATGTTATGAATGGATTTTTTATCATGTTTATGTATTGAATGATGCCAAGATAGAATCTTTATGTGTTATTATGAATCTATGACATCATATGAGTTGAAAACATGTAAGTTTGATAATTTGTGATGAGTAATTGTATGATTTACACCTATGCCTAAGTTTTGTATGTAAGGTGTCTGAGAAAATACCTAAGAGACTAGAAATCATGCATTATAGCTAAATAGTGACGAAGGGAAGAATCCATGATAGGCCTCTGTGATTCAATGTCATCCATGTTGATAATGTGTCTTGTGAACACTATTGGATTACTCATGAACTAGTCTTATGAAATTATGCTATGCTTACTTGCAAAATCCACTTATGTACAAGATGTACAATACCCATATACTACATGAAATTCCATAAGTTATGATATTATGGATTGTGGTTGTACTATCTAATGAGCATGATATTAAAAGCTATGCAAGTATAAACATTTTGTATTTAATTCCCTTCCATGAAATAGACTGTTGAGAACCATGCTTAGTAGGAAATCCCTTATTTATGATATTATGGATTATGGACTCTACTCTTATAATCAAGTTAGTCATGTGCGTTAGTTTCCGTCCATCGAGTCCTAGGGGTATTCGTACCCGAAAAATATAGCTATGTGCCTAGAGCCATGTCATCACGATATTCTCAGTTAAGCCATGGTCTATAGAATTCAGCTAGTCATGAGACTCAGGAAAACTCAAAAATCTCTATAGGCTTAGTAGTTCAGTAATCTCAGTGATCTCAGTACTCAGTCTGTAACTTCAGTAATCACAGTCAATCTTAGTAACTTCGGTACTCTCAATCAGTCCTCAGAACTCAGTATATTTTGTTAGTCATTGGAATTCAGTAAACTCAGTTTAGCTCCACTAAATAATACCACTAGTATCAGTTCAGCTAATCAGTTTAGTTCAGTTATTCAGTTTATCTCTATTATTCAGTTTAGTGTATTTCAAATGGGAGTTGGATTCAGCACCGAGTGAGCCTAAGGATGGGGACTCACCCACTAAAATAGGAATGAGATCCCTAGTAGCAATACCTAAGTTCTAGAACTATGTTTCCAGTGTAGGTACGAGATGTCACCCATTAGATAGGAGTGATATACTCAGGAGTCACCCGTTAGCACATTTATATATATAGGACTAATACCAGGAGTCACCTGTTAGATTAGGACTGACTCTACAGCAAATGTCTTTACTGATGGCGAGGTACTGACACCCTTCTAGTCAGAGCAGAGATTGGACCCAGTCAACTTAGTTTGTGGCATGTCAGTTAGATGAACACATCCCATAGTTTCAGTTATAGAATCAGGGCTTTCAGACACAGTCAACTCAGCTTAGTAAACAAATTTAGTACTGTTAAATACAGTCAGTGCTTATCATTGTAAATAGACTTCAAGATCACCCATTAGCTAGGATTGATCTCAACTATGACTAATCAGTATCAGAATCATTAGATTTAATGATCACCCGCTAGATGGGACTGATCTCAAACTAAGTCAATACATCCATATTATTAGTATACTCATGATCACCCATTAGATAGGACTGATCTCAATTTAGTTAACCCAAGAAGAACGAAACTCAAATATTTTCATCAGAAATTAGACTGCCAGATAAATTCGCTCAGTATCGGTTATATCGATTACTCCGATCATTACATTTATATCAGCTATATTAGTTGTCATAGCTAACATTACCAGTATTCAATTTCAGGACTATTAGACACAGTCATTCAAACCAGTTCTTTATAATTTGAACTATCAAAAATAGTCAATAATCTATTCAGTACCTCAGTAATAGTAAAGTCATGTCGTCAGCATTCAGACCCAGTAGTCAGCATCATTACGAGTTCAGTTATAGTTGTTATGCATGTATGTATTCTCACATTCATATTAGTTAGCATTGTTCATGCATATAACCCTTTGCATTTAGCCTGTCTCACTTGTATACGCAGTACATTTAGATGTACTGACGCATTTACGCTATGGTGCTTTCCATTATGTTACACCATAGGTTCAGAGGCACAAGCTCCATATCAGCAGTAGTATTCAAGTGTTCAGATTTTGCAGTGAGTTCTTCTCATTCGAGGATGATATGATTTTTGCTACATTTACTATTCAGTTGCTAGATAGAGTTTGTTGGAGACATGTTCCTTCAACTCCTTATTCAGTTCAGTTAGAGGCTTTCAGAATAGAAGTCAGATTAGATATTCAAATCTCATTGTTTTTAATATTTATGACTTTTTTTGGTACTATTATACTTTTTTTTCAGAAATTTTGTTATCAGACGTTTATTCAGTTCGAACCTTATGGCCTTTCATGTTTATATTTCCGCATTTTATGATATATTATGCAGTATATAGGTACAAATATCAGTCATGGGTTAGCTTGTGGTCCTTTGGGTTCATGAGCACCGTATAGCATTCTGGTTCAGAAAATTGGGGTGTTACAAAAGCATAATTGGTTTCTTGTAAACCTTTGTGCTATATTTTTGAATTGTATTTCTTAAGATCCTGAGCATAAGAATGGGAGTAGTATTTAGCATCTAGATGGGTATATTACCAAGGTTTCATACCCTAGAACTACGTGCCACCATACAATTAATATTATTCTCACTTCTACATAGATGACTAAGATTGTGATAACTTAAGATAAGAAGTAAGACGTTTGACTCCATTAGCAATTCCCACATAGTTTATGTCGGTTAGAAGAACCTCCCAAAAGAAGTCCCTTATTCTTATAGTAGTCTATTGGTTGAAAGTCTTAAGATGAAAGTATATATTTTGAAACCTATGGATTTTAAGATCTCTTAAAGTCTTGAGATATAGTATTTCCCTTACAGTTGACAAGATAATGTGGTAGTTTTTAGAAAAGAACAGATTTTAGAACAGAATGTAATGGCTCATAAGATTTATATTATATACTTTATTGTTCATGATTTATGATCTTTATATTTTAGATTACTGAATCCTATGTGAGTCATTTACATTTAACATGCATGATTTTATAAATTGTGATGATATTGTTTACTTATTACATTCCCCCCCATATACTCTGTACATCATCAAAGTACTGAACCACATATATGTCTATGTGCTACATTGTCTCATAATGTAGGTTCAGGTGCTCAGTCTCAGCAGTATGAGTGACTTTCGGGCATCTCATCTACATCCCTGCAGTTGGTGAGTCCTCATAGTTTGGGGACTTACTTATTTAGATTTCTAGTTTCTTTAGAAATGTTCCATAATTCATTTTAGACAGTTTGAGTCAGCTAGGGCCTGTCCCAGTGATCTCTAGATTAAGTCAGTAGAGGTTTGTCGGACTACTAGTTTAGTTTTAGACTTTTGATTACGTATTCAGATTTTTCAGTATTTTTTTTATCAAGATTCATGAGATTAGTATGCTTTAGAAAAGATTTTGGAATTTTCATGTTCATTTTTCCCTATTATGAGATTTAGATTCAGTAGAAAGTAGTCGGGGTTAGCTCAGGAATACTTATAGCTCGGAACAGCATATGGCATCCTGGGAATCAAATTTTTGGATGTTTCAAACTTGATATTAGAGCCTAAGGTTTACAGAGTCCTAGGGAGTCATACAAGTCGCATAACGTAGAGTCTTGAACATCAGTGTAAAGCGCGCCACATCTATGAGCAAGAGGCTGTGGAGCATTTTAGGAAATCATCTCTTCTTTACAATCTACTGTAATACTCTACAATTTTCCTGCTCAGTGTAGTCTTTAGTACACAAGAATCCCTAAGTAGAATTTTTGTTCTTGGCGGAATTTCCTAAATTTAGACCCACCATCTTGTAGGAAATTTAGTTAGCTTTTAAATGATATAAAATTTTCCTAAATCTGATAGCTGGAAAGAATTTATGGCTATTTTAATTTTTAGTCATTAAACACCATCATTTTAGTCAGTAGCAAGTCGTGCCATAGGTCCAAATGATAATTTTCAACTTCCAGTATGACTCTGTGATCTCACCGCGTCGCGGAGGGCCTCCAATTCCCAATTGTCCAAATCCAGTAAAGGTTCGCATTTATACCGTATTGCACCATCAGCCTTGTTTCTAGCTGTCAATTTTCAATGACACGCCACGATAGCGCCGCGTCACACCAGGGCCCTAAATCAAAAATTTTGACAAAAAAATAAAGTTAAAAAATAAAGTTTTGTCCAAGGTTAAATTAGTCTTTTTCTATGTATTTAATCCACCCAGATGTGGGATTTAATCTCTAAAAACATATTTAGGTCATTATTAACTAACTTTTCCCCAATTTAAGACATTCTCTCTCAAATATAGAATACCCTAGCATCATAGTTTCAAGAGCAATCTCAAGAATTCCTCCAAAAGTTTTCAAGAACTTTAAGAATTAAGATTCCCAGGTATGTTAGATTTTCATTCATGGATCTTTACCTTCCATGGAGCCCAATAATTCCCTTTTTAAAATATAAGACTTTAGATTTCATGCTTTCTATGTTTGAATTGAATCGAATTCATGTTTCATGTTATTGTTGGGTTTTCGTCTATGATTTAATTACAAGTTTTCATGTAATTAATCATTATATGTGTTGAATTTCATGATCTTCCTGATAAAACCCTACGATGTACAAATTGATTGATGTAGCCATGATCACCATGTGTGTTTACTATAATGTGACCTAAGCACGCTCCCCAACTATTTTTCTAAATGCCTAAGTGATTAAAATAGTACCATTATACCATGATACTACTAACGCTCAACTTACACCTTAATGTAGTGCAAGGTGGTTGTCCTCAATATATTTACCCAACTTTAGAGTCGGAGTCGAATCCACAGGGAACAATATGAGTGGCGATTAAATCAATTTGAAACTACACCTAAAAGTTGAATTCAAATGAATGATGCGAAAAGATAAAGAGGGATTTTTTAATAATTAGCAAATAATTCTTGGTCACTCCAGTTTCACTGTTTGTAAATCAAGAGTTTATGAAATAACTAGAATTATGTTAACTAGGTCTTCCAGTATATGACAGATGCTAAAAGTGGTTCAAGATTCTCACGTTGGTAGGATAACAAGCTATCTTTATCAATGTTATACTTAAATGTCTCTCGACCTACTTAAGCGTTTAATTCCCTAATCCTCTCGGACTTAGGGAATTTCTATTTACTACCCAGATTTTACCTCAGGTTAACTAACCTTGTGACAACACTGATTATTAAATAAAGTATTTCCGAGTCCCTGTTGATAATTCATTTCATACTATATTTGATTTCTTTCTCAAGAAAATCAATGCACGTGTATCTACTATTTGCAACCAACAGACGTTAATTAAAACTTCAGAATTATCTAGAAATCCTACCACCTATTGATTCTTGAATACTTAGCACCTCATCAAGACCTAACCGTAGATCCCATAATTCAGGTTAAAGGAATTTAGCCGCTCATGATGTAATAATTGAAGCAACTAGTTGAATTCAACATTTGAAAGATAAACTTACCACAAGATGAATAGAAACTAGAGATTCTCAGATTAAATCACAATGAGAATCCAAAAATAATAATAATAATCTCTTCAAAGTATTTACTTTTTCAAGCCAAGAAACTCAAGAGAGAAACTATCAAAGTACGTCCCTCCACCCCCCCTAGAAAAACCCTAAACAATACTTTTTATAGTTAATCCTAAATAAGGAAATAAAATCACATTATACAGAAAATCCTTCGGAATAGGTGACGCCATTTATGATAGCGTGTCAGGTCCTGACGACTTATCAAGAATATCGTCAGCCCTCCAGTATTCATGGAATCTTCTACTTTAACTAACAATAAATCTTGATGACTTATCTGATACGTGATGACATATCAGAAATGTCATCACTTCTTCATTCAAAATTTGATTCTCTGCCTACACTTGATGGCAACTCTAACGCCTTATCACAGTTGTGACGACATGTCAGAAATGTCATCACAGTTTCACTTTAATCCTTCTAACACTACAACACCTAATGTGATTTCTGATAACTTGTCATAGGGCTGATGACTTATCAGGAATATCATCAGCCACCTGACTTGATTAAGGCTTCGGTACCTCCTAGGGGTCACCCATCAGATTAGGCTTGACTTTCTGTTTAGGGTCACCCATCGTATAGGCTTGAACACAATAGTGTCTTTACCCATGGCACGATACTGGCACAATTCCAACTAGGATTACAGGTTGGATCCCACTCAGTTTACTCAGGGGCATGTCGGTTAAGTGAGAAATCCCACAGTTTTAATTTCAATCTCAAACTTCAGAATAGAACTCATTTTAGTTCTATAGAATCAAGACTGTCAAATATAGTCACTTGGTAATCAGTAATTCAGATTATCAAAAATCTTATATTATCATTATATTCAGCTATTAGTTATCAGATTCAGTTTTTATATACTTAGTTATAGTATGCACAGTATGTTCAGTAGCTATAGATCCTCCATATATGCTAATCTATCTCTTGAATATTATTCATTTAGTTATTGTTCATGCATATAAACCCTTGCATTTAGCCTTACCTCATTTAGCATACCAGTACATTCCCACATACTGATCGTATTCTCCATTCTTATTGTATGATGTCTCATATCATAGGTTTTAATGCTCAGGTTCCTGACTACACATAGCCAGTTCCAGTTATCAGCAGCAGTTATAGTAGTGAGTCCTCATACTTCGAGAATGTTAGATTACTTTAGTACATCAAGTAGTTCATTATTTTAGTAGTCAAAGTTAGTTGTGGACTTATCCCATCAACTTCATATTCAAATAGTTCAGGCTTTTTAGACTAGAGTATTTTAGACAGTTGTTCAGTATTTCAGTATTTTATTCAATTTTTATTATTGTATTTTGAACCTTACGTCATTTTAGTCCATTTTCTGCATTATTAAAATATTTTTATTCAGTGCTCAAAATAGCTACCGGTCATGGTTTAGCTTGTGGTCCTTCGGGGTCATAAGCACCATGTAGCATCCTAGGTGTATTCTCGGGGTATTACATCTATCATACATTCAGTGTACCTATGTTCTTCTAACTCATGCTTTATAGAAAATGCCTCCTCATTGAGCACGTAAAAATGACAACCAGCCACCTCAGCCCACAGACCCTTGAATTAGAATATGTCCCATACAGAGTTTTGAGTTGCCTTTTAGGTGCTAGCCCAACATGTGAGAGCTAATATTTAGGGTAACCGCTAGGCTGCAGTCCCACCTCAGCAAGATGGAGACTTAACTACAGCTAAAATTTGAGATTTTATGAGAATAAACCCGTTGGAATTCTTTGGGTCGAAGGCAGGTGAGGACCCACAGTTTTATCTTGATGAGGTGAAGAAGATCACCTGAATTATGCATATTTTTGAAGTGGAGAGTATAGAATTGGTATCCTATAGGCTGAAGGATGTTGCATATGATTGGGAGGTGATATGGAAGAAAAGAAAAGGGAGAATGTAGCTCCTGTGACTTGGCAGATATTTCACAATACATTTTTAGACAAGTTCTTTCCATGTGAGATGAGGGAAGCTAAGATAGAAAAGTTCATAAGCCGGAGGCTAGTCTCTATGATGGTGAAGAAGCATTACCTCAAGTTCCACCAGTTGTCTATGTATACCCCTGATCAGGTGGCTGGCCCTAGGTCAATCCTGAGTAAGTTTGTGATCAGTGTGTCTGGGCTATTAGTTAAGGAATGTAAAAATAACATGCTTATTGTACATATGGATCCTGATAGATTAATGATGCATGCTCAGCAGATAGAGGCAGAGAAATTGAAAAAAATAGAGAGAGTAAATAAGAGGGATAGAACAGTGCAGTTTGATTATTGTCAGAATAGGTCTCGAGAAAGAAATCATTCGTTGTTTTAGAATCATTTATCTATGCCTGCACCTTCTTCAGCCAGTGCTCCTGGACCCAGAAATAGGTAAGAATTGTTGGTGTAAGTCTTCTATGTCTATATCTTAGAATAATATGAGTTGTAAACCTAGTTATCCACCATATGCTAAGTGTAGTAAGGCCTATCTGGGTGAATGTTTGTGGGGTCAGAAAGGTTGTTATGGTGGCGGGCAACTGGGTCATAGGATCAAAAAGTGCCCACATGCTAGACAGGGAAATAGGGATGTTTGACCCTAGACTCAGGCTAATAGTTCACCAGTTCCTCTAGGTTACCCAGCCCATCCTAAGGGCACATGATCGAGTACTGCTGGTGATCGGCGCCAGAATTAGATTTATGCTTTACCATCCCTGCAGGAGCAGGAAGATTCACTAGACTTTGTTACTGGTATGCTTTTGTCTTTCATCTTGATGTTTATGTATTGTTAGACCTTGGGTCGAGTTTCTCTTATGAGACCCCATTAGTTGCAGTAAGTTATGAGATAAATTCTGAAAAGATCCCTGAGTATTTCTTGGTTTATACTCTAGTAGGTGAGTCAGATATTGCTAAAAATATTTATAAAAGGTGTCCTATCACCGTCCTTCATAAAATCATGTTGGCAGACTTGATAGAGTTAGATATGGTTGATTTAGTTCTTATTCTTGGTATGGATTGGTTTCATTCCTATTATGCATCCATAGATTATGGCACTCGAGTGGTGAAGTTTCAATTCATAGATGAGCCAGTGTTTGAGTGGTCAGGAAATTCAATGTCTCCCAAGATTCATTTTATATCTTATCTTAAAGCCAGAAAGTTAATTTCCAAAGATTGCATTTATCATCTAGTTTAAGTCAAGGACACTAAGTCTGCGACTCTAACATTTCAGTCTATTCGAGTGGTCAATAAGTTACCTGAAGTTTTTGTAGAAGATCTCCCAAGGTTACCTCCTCATAAAGAGTTTTTCTAGAAGATCTCCCAAGGGTACCTCCTGATAGAGACATAGAATTTGAGATTGACCTTCTTTCCGATACTCAGTCTATTTCTATCCCTTCATATCATATGGCTCTTGCAGAGCTTAAGAAGTTGAAAGAGCAACTTAAATATCTTTTAGATAAAGGATTCATAAGACCTAGCATTTCTCCATGGGGCACTCCCATCCTATTCATACTAAATAAAGATAGTTCCTTGCGTATGTGTATTGACTATCGTAAGCTAAATAAGGTCATAATCAAGAACAAATATACTCTTTCTAGAATTGATGGCTTATTTGATCAACTCCAAGGTGCAAGTTATTTCTCAAAGATAGACCTTAGATCTCGCTATCATTAGCTTAAAGTAAGGGAATATGATATTCCAAAGACAACTTTTAGAACCCATTATGGTCATTTTGAGTCCTAGTCATGTCCTTTAGGCTAACAAATGCTCTAGTAGCTTTCATAGACATCATAAATCGTATATTGAAGTAATAGCAGGATATATTTGTTATAGTATTCATAGACGATATCTTTGTGTACTCCTATAGTGAGGATAACCATGTAGATCATCGTAGAATTGTCTTGCAAACTCTGAGAGATCATAAATTATTTGCCAAATTCAGTAAGTGCTAAGATCAGTAGCCTTTCTCGTTCATGTTGTTTCCACTGATGGCATCAGAGTCGATCCCCAAAAGACAGAAGCTGTAAAAAATTGGCGTAGACCTATCTCTTCATTAGACATTAGGAGTTTATTGGGTCTAGCTGGTTATTATAGATGTTTTATTGAGGGTTTTATATCCATAGAGTGTCCTATGTATTGATTGACCCAAAATAAAGTTAATCTAAGGTCAGATTCCTGTGAAAAGAGTTTTCACGAGTTAAAGAATTGACTCACTTCAGCCCCATGTTAGCATTACCAGATGGTATAGATGGTTTCATTGTTTATTGTGATGCCTCTAGAGTTGGATTAGGTTGTGTGTTGATGCAGAGAGGTAAGGTCATAGTCTATTCCTCTAGACAGCTTAAGCCTCATAAGAAGCAATATCCAACCCATGATCTTTAATTAGCTGCCATAGTGTTTGCTTTTAAAATTCAGAGACATTATTTGTATGGTGTGCATGTTAATGTGTTCTCGGACAACAAAAGTTTGCAGTATGTATTTACCCAGAGAGGGTTGAATCTCTGTCAGAAAAGGAGGTTAGAATTGTAAATTATGATATGAGTGTGTTGTATCATCCAGTCAAGGCCAATATAGTGGTAGACACTCTTAATATATTGTCTATGGGCATTGTTGCCCATATGGAGAATAATAAGAAAGAGCTAGTTTGGGAAGTGCATCGCTTGGTTAGATTAGGCATTAGATTGGTTGATTCAGTCGAGGGGAATGTTTGGGTGTAGAGTAATACAGAATCTTCCTTAGTTTCTGAGGTAAAAGAGAAACAAGATCAGGATCCCATCTTAGTTAAGTTAAAGGAATCAGTCAGAGATCAGAAAGTGAAGGTTTTCTCCCAAGGGGGAGATGGTGTGCTGAGATACCAAAGTAGACTGTGTGTACCATAAGTAGATGATTTAAGGCAGAGGATTATAGCTCAAGCACATGGTGCGTGTTACTCCATTCACCCTGATTCTAGCAAGATGTACCGCAACTTGTGAGAAATCTATTAGTGGAGTGGTATGAAGAGATATGTAGTAGAGTTCGTAGCTAAATGTTCAATTTGTCAATAGGTTAAAGTAGAGTGCCAAATGCCTATTGGTTTTTTGTAAGAGTTTAGTATTCCTACATTAAAGTGGGAAGAGGTGAACATGGATTTTATAACAGGGTTACCTCGTTCGCAATGTCAGCATGATTCGATTTTGGTCATAGTAGACTGATTAATTAAGTCAGCCCATTTTCTGCCAATTCATACATCCTATTCAATAGAAAACTATGCTAGGATGTATATTTGCGAGTTAGTCAGATTTCATGGAGTTCTTTTGTCCATCATGTTGGAGAGACGTACTAAGTTTACCACACGGTTTTGGAGAGCTTTTCAGAAGGGTCTTCGTACCCAAGCCCATCTTAGTTCTGCTTTTCATCCATAGAAAGATAGTTAGGCAGAGAGGATCATCTATACTTTGGAGGATATGTTAAGGGCTTGTGTGCTTGATTTAAAAGGTAGTTGGGATGAGCATATGCCATTGATTGAGTTTTCCTACAACAACAGTTACTATACTAGTATTAAGATGGCTCTATTTGAGGCTCTTTATGGGCGAAGATATAGATCGCTAGCTCATTGGTTTACAGTGGGTGAAGTCATTTTGATTAAGCTAGATATGGTGTTAGAAGCTATGAAGAAAGTATAGTTGATTCAAAAAATATTGAGATAGCTCAAAGTCATCAGAAATCATATGCAGATGTAAGGAGAAGAGATCTTGAGTTTGAAGTTGGTGATTTAGTCTATTTGAAAGTTTCACCCATGAAGGGGGTAAAGAGATTTGGAAAGAAAGGGAAACTTAGTCCCCATTATGTAGGTCCCTTCCAAATTTTGAGCCCGTATTGGGAAGGTGGAATATGAGCTTAATTTACCAACAGATTTATCGTTCATACATCTTGTATTCCATGTGTCTTTATTAAAGAAGTGTATTAGTGATTCGTCGGTTATAGTACCCTTTGAAAGATCAGAGATTCATGATAACCTCTCTTATGAAGAGATTCTAGTTGAGATCCTTGACCATCATATCCGTAGACTAAGGAAGAAAAAAGTTGCCTTGGTCAAAGTCCTTTGGCAAAATCAATCAGTTGAGGGAGCCAATTGCGAAGCAGAATCGGATATGCAAATCAAGTACCCTCATCTTTTTGGTGCAGATTCAGATTCAGTTAAAGGTAATAAGTTTTCTTAGATCATCACTTTTCATTCAAATTTTCATCTTTACATAGCCATTCTTTATAATACTTGCATTTGTAATATGTTTAGTCTTGCTTTCAGTTATGCATGCCAGTTATAGTTTTAGTTTTCAGTATCTCAGTTTCGCCAGACTTATTCGAGGCCGAATGTTCCCAAGGGGGAGATATTATAAGACCCCACAAAAATCCATGTCATATAAGTCCTTTAAAGCATGCCAAAAAGGGTCTTAGACTTAGAAAATTTTCTGCTAAGTGTTAGGACTTAGTCTTTTCCAAATCCCTCAATTTCGAGGAATTTATTTATGACCTTCCCGACCTCCAAAAGTTAATTTTTTGTTGATTCATGATTAGGGAAGTCAATAGTACATCTTGGGCAAGTTTTGGTATTGTCGAACAAGCATAACGGCGTGTTTGGAACTCCAAAATAGCAGCTCCATGCTATTAGCCCGCGGCGCCCTTCCTAGTCTGGTGTTGGGTGGAGCCCACGATGGAGACCGCAGTGCCTCGACCAGAGCAGCGCTCCAGAGCCCATGGCGCCTTAGCCATTTCAGTCTGGGTAATTTCTGTAGTTTTATTCCACATTTTTAAGGGTAAATGAGTCATTTTCCCCACCTCAATCCGTCCAAACACAAGATTTAAGCCTAATTTAAGCACATTAGGCTTATTTTCATTACTCTTCTCTCAATAAATACCTTAAGAACTCCAAAGCTCCTCCTCCAAGAAGTCTAGATCCTCCATTATTACTTCTAGATTAAAGGTTCTCAAGTAAAGATACTCAAGAATCCGCCTTCAAGAACGCGACCAGGAACTTCAAAACCAAGCTTCTTCATTTAATTCTTTATCCAAGGTATGTGGGGTTTTTAAACAAGGATAATCCTTTCATCCTAGTTCCTGAAACTTATTTTATTTCCAATTTTACAGAATTTTTATTTGTTTTTCGATGAAATTCAAGTTAGGGTTTATACCCATTATTGTTATTTACAAGCTTATGATATTTCTAGTGATTGAATGTTGAATTGCATGACTATTTTCATATAATTATGTGTATAACACAATTTCTAGATTTTTCCCAAATTGAGTTGAAGTATGGTATTGAGATTCTTGATTTTATTATTTTGATATTGTTGAAGTATTTTTAAGAAGCATATTGAGCATGATGTTTTGCTATGATTCTACATGAGTTTAATGCATGGGTCATTAACCTCTAATTAGAGATTGATATTTCAAGATTGTTTTTGCCATGGGCACCCTATGATAAGATTATTCTCAGATTTTAGATAAAGATTTGACCTTTTTGTCCTAAGCTAAGATAAAGATCCACTTTGTTCATATGACTTTAAATTTAAAGAAAATAAAAGAACAATTAATTTTCTTGTAAATCCTTGTGCTATATATTTTATGCGAATTTCTTAAGATCCTGAGCATATGAACGGGAGTAGTATTTAACACTGAGATAGATATGTTACCAAGGTGTCATGCCGCAGAACTACGTTCCATAGTAGGATTAAGATTATTTCCACTTCTACGTGGATGACTAAGATTGTGATCACTTAAGATAATAAGTTTTATTTCGATAGCAAGGGTAGAACAGGTCTCCCCAATGTGGGTAAGACGTTGGACTCCATGAATGCTGATATGGTGTATGTCGGTTAGAAGAAACTCCCAAACGAAGTCCCCTACTCTTAAAATAGTCAATTGGTTAAAAGCCTTAAGATAAAGTATATGTTTTGAAAGCTATGGATTTTAAGGTCTCTTAAAGTCTTGACATAAAATATTTCCCTTACAGTTGACAAGATAATGTTGTAGTTTTCGGAAAAGAACAGATTTTAGAACTGAATGTAATGGCTCACAAGATTCATATTATATGCTTTATTGTTCATGATTTATGACCTTCAAATTTCAGATTACTCAAGCCTATGTGAGTCATTTACATTTAGCATGCATGATTTTATAAATTGTGATGATATTGTTTACTTATTGCTTTCACTCCCATAAATCTAGTACATCATCAAAGTATTGATCTAAATATACATCTATGTGCTATATGGTCTCATAATGTCGGTTCAAGTGCTCAGTATCAGCAGCGTGAATAACTTTCGGGCATCTCATCTACATCCCTGCAGTTGGTGAGTCCTCATAGTTCGGGGACTTAGTTATTTTGAATTCTAGTTTCTTAATAAATGTTCCATTATTAATTTCAGATAGTTTGAGTCAGCTGGGGCCTGTCCTAGAGACTCCCTAGATTCAGTCAGTAGAGGCTTGTCGGACTACTAGATTCAATTTTAGACTTTCGATTCTATATTAAAATTTTTCAGTATTGTTTTATCAAGATTTATGAGATTAGTATGCCTAGATAAGATTTTCGCATTTTCATGTCCATTTTCCCTAATTTTGAGATTCATATTTAGTAGATACTAGCCATAGTTATCTATAGACTACTTGTAGTTTGAAGCATTGTGTGGCATCCCGGAATCAGATTTTGGGGAGTTACAGTTCACAGTCAAAAGATAGGTTTTCTACTAAATCAATGGGAAAGAGTCAAACCTATGGTTTTGCCATGGCTGATGAACTTAGTTTCTACTGATCTTCTTGGCGGGGTAGTACATGCATCTAGTGCCCAGGCTGTCTGGCAAGATTTGAAAGAGAGGTTTGATTAGGTTGATGGGTCTAGAACTTATAATCTACATTAGGAAATTACTATGACATCACAAGGAGTTAGTCTATTTCTATCTATTTTACTAAATTGAAAGGTTTGTGGGATGAATTTGAATCTATGGTTCCATCCCTTTCTTGTAACTGTGAAAGATCAAGATAGTTTTTGATCTATATGTAAAGGCAAAAGCTATACCAATTTTTTGTTGGGTTTGAATGACACCCATTATCAAGTCAGAAGCAAGATTTTTTGTTAGTGTCACCATTACCAACTATTAGCATGGCCTACTCTATGATAATGAGTGATGAAAGTCAAAAATCGATGGCTCAATTGTCAATGCCATAGGGCTTATTGATGCTGCTCCTAATGCAGGTGATGCTTTAGCTATGTATTCTAAGTCTTCTTACCTTGGAGGGTCCTATAAGAAAGGAAAAAGGGGTTATGAGTCAAATTACAATCCTACTGCCATTTGTGATCATTGAAAAATAAAAGGACATTATAAGGTTTATTGCTTCAAAATTTTGGCTATCCATTAGGGTATCCTAATCATGGAGATCACAAAGGAAATACTGATACTAGGGATAATGTTGGATATATGAAAAATTGTGACCATAGTTCTAAGCAAATAAAAGTAGGTCCTAGTGCACACAATGCTATAACTGCAGATTGGCAGTCTTAGCATTAACAAGTGCAACATCAAGATGGTCCTCAAGCTTCTTTTAACAATTCTAAGACTTCACATGGACTGCATTTAAGTCAACTATCTCAACATGCACAACGCGCAGGATTGGTATCTATTCCACCAAGGTTTACACCTAGCAGTAGACATAAGTCTAAAAATGTTACAGACTCGGGACTATGGCATAACATCAGCACTTTCAGCTAATTTTTTGAATATTGAAGGTAATTTTAGGACCTGTTATTCACATATAATACACTTGAGTGGATTATATACACAGAAGATACAAACCACATGGCTTTAGATATTGAACTTCTAAATAAAGGTTCAATATCTGAGTTTGTGTGTCCTTTGAAAGTTATGTTACAAAATGGTGATGTGTTAAAAGTAACACACACTATAACATATATGATAGAAACACCCTCTCAAATGTATTTCATTTACCATAATTCGAGTATAATCTTTTGTCCATGTACAAGTTTACAGATAGTGACAATATTCAGCTACATTTTATCCTAACATTTGCATATTTCAGGATCTCTAAAATGGGAAGGTGAAGGTGATTTGTAGAGAAAGAGATGGTGTATATTTCTTATTAAGAAAAAAATCTACTAGGACATATAAGAACAAGTTGCTTGTATATGACACATAAAAATAAATCTGATTTGGAACTATGCCAGAAAAGATTTGGCCACGTTCCCTTCAAAGTTATTTGTAGATTGTTTTCTGTATTAAAGGATCCTTTAGTTAATAAATTGTCTACATGTAATATTAGTCTTTTACTAGACAAACTAGGTTGCCCTTTCCCGTTAGTATGAAATGTAGTAAAAATGCTTTTAACTTGGTTCATATGAATCTCTAGGGTTCTTATACGGTAGCCACCTGTGATGGTTATAAGTGGTTCCTTATTACTGGTGATGGTTACACAGGAATTGCATGGATATATCTTATCAAAATAAAGTCTGATGTATTTATTGTTCTCAAGCCTTTTTTACCTTATGTTAAAAATTTGTTCAATACATGCATTAAAATCCTAAGAACTGATAATGACATTTAATTTGTGAACATCATGTGTATTGAACTATTTGATAACTTTGATATAATTCATCAAACTTCTTGCTCTTACACACCTCAACAAAATAGGGTAACTGAGAGAAAGCATAGACATCTCTTTGAAATGACAAGAGTTGTTAAATATAACACCCCATACTTTCAGCTAACGTTAAACCGACTTTCCAACATTTGTGGACCCAAAATGTAAAACCTCATACTATTCTTAGCATAATTCATCGTTTAGTTGCATGTTTAAGGGACTTAAGGCTTGAAATTTTCACTAATTGTTGTAAACTTAGTCATCTTCAAGACTCATAATCTTTGAGGATTTTTATTTCGGTCTTTTCGACACCAAGACATTTTTTTGATTAATTCATGTTCAGTGATGTGAGAACAATGTCTCAAAGAAGTTTTAGATTTTTTGGGCAAGGCTTGGGTCACGTTTAGATCACGAATCCAATAAGTCACCGCGGTATGGCCGCATTGCGGTGATGTTTCCTTTGACACATACATCGCATCGCGGTGAAGGTGTTTTCATACAGTTCATGATTTATAATTCGATTTCACATGTCATGATCATTATCCTAGTGTGTGAAGTGCTTATTAGGTGACAAATGTTCATAGAATCACTTAGAGCAAAGTTGAGCTAAGAGCCTTTTATTCGTCCAAAGTTTGGTATTCGATTCTATGAGGGTAAACTTTGAATGTGTAAAACTTTATATATATGTTAAATTTTCATCCAAAGACCTAGAAAAATGTAGATAATTGAGACAGCGTTACTATGATATCAATTTTGCCTTAATTCGATACTCGAGCTAAAAGTTATGACCATTTTCGTCTAAACCAGTAAGCCACAGCAATAAGACCACATCGCAGTGAGCATGCAAAACACAGTTAAGGGTTTAAAAATGTCAAAAAAGCAATTGGGTCTTTTTCTCCTCAACCTAATAGTTCATAACATGACTTGGGGCATCAGTTAGTGCATTATTTGCCCGTCTTCTCCAATTATCCTCCCAGGAAAACCATTCCCTTTCACAAAACACAATTTTAATTCCATTATCCCCATGTAATCTAGAATTCAACATTTCAAAGATCAAAATCCTTCAAGAAAGCATCAAGATTAGGATTTCATCCCCAATTGAAAAAAAATAAGGTACGTGTGACGATCCTAAATTTCATAGGCTAAAAATATATTATCCAAATGATTTTTTTATGTATATAGTTTCCTACATTAGTTGAAATTTTGAAATGGTTGAAGAACATGTATTGTAAATTCATTTTATGATGGAACCTTCTATAAACTATTATGTTGTTTTCCCCAACAATCTGATTATATTCTCATACATATACATGTTATATACTTGAAAGCTATATGTGAGCAAGATTTATGTAAATTCCCTCTCTTGTTGTGAAACCTATTTCTTACGAATGTTATTATTGTTTACTTGTATGATTGAAAGTTGAATTAAGTGTTTTCATCAACGTTGAAGGATTGATATTATCTTAAGAAACAATTGATAGAGGTTTTGTCATTTTTTATAAATACACTTATTCCCTGTTAAAGAACTTGGATGTGTTTGATGAAAGAAGATAACCACACTTTGCCAAATTATTAAAAGGGAGTGTTTTTATGAATTTTCATGTATTTCAAATCAAGGACTCCCTCCTGTGATGTTTAAATGTTATGGTGGTCAAATGATTTGATGGGATTTAATGAACTAAAGCATAACATGCTATAGCTTATATTATATATATATATATATATGCCTTGTGAGCCTTGGTTTGATGATACAAAATAGACTAATGCCATGACAAATTCAAACGATATCAGAATACAGATTTTATTTAGATTTTAAGATTTTGAGTAGAAAAAGATGCATGTTAGAAAAGGTTAAAAATGGGCTCAAAGAGAGTTAGGTGGTTACCCGAAGAAGGAAAGAGTTTAGATAACTCATTCCCCAAAATCGTGTGTTGCAGATATGGGTTTATTATATTCCATGATAGGGATTATACACTGGCTTGTACCCTTTGCCGTATCAGAATCAGAAACTCCAACCCATGCAAAAAACTTGGGTTGGGGGCTTGGCCGCCGAGTGAAAGGCGGAGTCCATATAGCCCATGGGATTGTAGAATTGTAGGTTGTACCACCTAGCTCAAAAGTAAGACAAAGAGTCAAGTTGAGATTTACAGATATCTTTTGAAGTCTACTAATTGTGCCCATGTATTTTCAACTATTTTATGATGACATGTTTTATGAAATGCTCTCACCTATGCTGTATAAAAATATATTTTGTTTTTGGATTGTTCTATGTACCAGTACCTTGTGTAATGACCCCCTATATTTCAGGTTCTGGGGTTCAATTGTAATGCCCCGAGTCTACACCCTGGACATCACACGGTGCTTAAGACCCCAGATAACCACAAGCTAACCCATGACTGGTACGTGTTGTGAGAACTGCATAATAATACTGAAAATATATGCAGAAGTATAACTGAAAATGCCATAAGGTTCTCAAAAAATTCAAATAATAGCTGAGTGTAACTGATAATAACATCTGAAAAATTAAATATCTGACTGTGCTAGTCTGAAAGCTTATAACTGTCTGAATATGGAGTTGATGGGACAAACCCCCAACTAACTCCAACTGAAATAACTTTCTAAGCTAACTAAAATGCTGAAATAGATAAACTTTGTCCCTAAAATATGAAGACTCACCACTTAATCTGCTGCTGATATCCTGAGTTACAAAGTATAGTCAAGACCCTAAGTATCCGAACCTATGATATAAGACATCATAGAGAAAGAGAAAGAGTATGCGTCAGTACTTTGAATGTACTGGTATGCTAAGTGAGGTAGGATGATATACATGGGTTCATATGCATGAGATGATAACTGACTAAATGAATATGATGAAGTAACTGGATGAGAGTACATGCAAAACTGTAACTACTAAACATGCTGAATATGCAATATTGCGCATATAACATTGGTCTGAATTAGACTTAAACTGAAGTAGTAAGTTCTGGTAACTGAATAGTTGTAACTTAAAGTTTAGACTGATACTGAAGTGCTTAATTGTGATAGCAGTGTAAATGATAACTGATAGTTATGGTTTTGTAGAATTGTTTGAGTTCTTTTGAAAATACTGATAATGAAACTGTAACTGTAGGAGTGTTCATTTAACCAACATAACTCGATTATAAACTGATTTGGGGTCCAACGTGTGACCCTATTTGGAAGTTTGTTAGCACCTTTCCACGAGATGCTAACAATGCTAGGTCAACCATAACCTGGCAGGAAGACTCATGAAATATATATGAGATTGCGTCAACCCTAGTCTGGCACGAGGACGAATTACCCTACACTGACTACGTAGTTATGTAATACAGGGCCTGCTACGAAGGGTCAAACACTCTGCTGAAAGGAATGCCCCCATCCCTGGGTTCGCTCGGTGCTGAATCCTACTCCCAACTGAATCGGCACTGAACTGGTCACTAGATTGTACTAGGCTTGACTAAACTGACACTGAACGTGTTGACTGACTAAAATGGATAGAGTTCTGCTAACAGACTGAATACTAATGTTCTTGACCTTTACTAGAATGATTCTATAACTAGTGCAACTAAGTAAAAAACTATATTTCGGTTAATAAATACCCCCAGGACTCGATAGGATAATGGATAAAAACATAGAAAATCTTGAAAGCATAGCAATAGTCAATTGCTCACAAATCATTCATCGAGTCATTTTGTCAAACAATTGGAGGTCATGAACTTGTACATGATTGAGAACATATGGTAACATTTCATGATTTCACTATTCTATTCACATAGACATTCTATCAAACGCTTGGGGAGCGTAATTAATGCACATGATAATGAACAACACATAAGCATCATGACTACAACTTAAACTTTTAAATTCAAGGTTTTTGACATGAAAGATTCATAATCAAACAAACATGCTAACATAATTTTATGGAACTCATAAAAGATCTCAATTTGAAGTCCATACAACAACTCAAACATGGGCATAATTCAATTCATAACATGGAAATCATAATTCAACTTTTTAAAAAGGTTTCTTGAACTCCAAGGGTGGAAGAAAATCGAAGGTTGAATACCAAACATACCTCGATTGTTGATTTCATGGGAATTGTGGTGAATTCTTGGAACTTGATCTTGAGCTTGATGAAACTAAGGCTTGTTCTTGAGAGGATTTTGCGAATATTAAATGTATTTTGCCCCTTTGGATCCTTAATTTTGTGTTTTAGCTGAATTGGGTGAGGGGAAAAGGACCTAAATACCCTCACAAACCCATAATTAAGTGAGCAAACTGAATTAGGTGAGGGGAAAAAGATCTATCATCGATGCGTCGCGTTGATGGGTGCAATGCGATAGCCAACGTGACTCGTCAAGATCACATTAGGTTGCTTTTTTGGCCATCCAAACACGACTCAAAGAAAGTCCAAAAATTCCAAAACTCACCCAATATGACCTATTGACATCCGTTATCATGAATTAATTTTAAAAAAATTGACATTGTAAGGTCGGAAAGATCGAAAATGATGCCATTGTAATATCAAGGCCAAAAAATGAAACTAAGTGTCAACACTTAGCTGAATTTTTCCAAGTCAGGGCCTCTTTTGACACGCAATAGGACTTAAATGACTAGGATTTTCTGGGGTCTTATAATATCTGCCTCTTGGGAACATTCGTCCTCAAATAAGAATGACTGAACTGAGAGGAACTGATGAACTGTACTTACACTGATATACATAACTAAAGCATGACTAAATTTCGAAGATGTGACTCATGATTGAACTGTTTCTTGAATGTATGAATGTTATGTACTTGTAACAGAGCATGGAATAGAGTAAATCTAAAGAAGTCTATTAACTTAGTTTGAGTTTGTGTTTGTGGAGAAGAGGTGAGGATACTTGGTTCGCATGTCTGCTTCTATTTCCCAAGTAGCTCTATCAGCGTATAGATTCCGCCAAAGAACTTTGACCAAAGAAACTTCTTTTTTCCTTAGTGTGTGAAAGTTACGATCAAGGATTTTGACTAGGACATTCTCATAAGAGAGACTATTCTTAATATCTACACACTCTATATGTACTACAACTGCTGGGTCACTAATGCACTTCTTTAGCAAGAAGACGTGAAACACTGGGTGCACTGATGCTAAGCCTGCAGGTAACTCAAGCTCATAAGTCACCTTACCGAAATGACTGAGAATCCTATAAGAACCAACATATTGGGGACTAAGCTTCCCCTTCTTACCAAACCTCTTCACCCCTTCATGGGAGAGATTTTTAAATGCACATAATCACTAATCTCAAATTCAAAATCTTTCCTTCTCACATATGCATAAGATTTATGTCAGTTCTAAGCTATCTTAATCTGCTCTCTGATCAACTGTACTTTCTCTAAAGCATAAAACACCAAGTTAGGCCCCACTACCGTGTCCTTACCTACTTTAAACCATCCATAGGAAATCTATATCTCCTCCTATAAAGATCCTCAACTGGAGCCATCTGAATATTGCAATGATAGTTTTTATACTATGCCAACCATAGGAGATCTATATCTCCTCCTTACAGTTGACTACATACGCTCTTAATAGATCCTCAAGGATTTGAACGGTCATTTCTGCTAGACTAACTGTTTGAGGATGAAAGGTTGTACTAAAATGAACTCGGGTACCAAGACCCTTCTGAAAATCTTTTCAAAAATGACATGTGAAATTCGTGTCTCTATCTAAAATAATGGACAGTGGGACACCATACAACCTAACTACCTCTCTGATATAAAGCTTGGCATAGTCGTCGATTGGATAAGAGGTATGAGCTGGCAAGAAATGGGTTAATTTGGTCATCTTATCTACAATGACCCAAATCAAATCGTGCTAATGATGATTACTAGGTAAACCTATTATGAAATCAATGTTCACTTCCTCCCACTTCCAAGTGGGAATACTGAACTCCTGCATAGACCTACTAGGCTTCTGATGTTCAATATTAACTTGTTGACACATGGAGGACTTAGCTACAAACTCTGTAATATTTTTCTTCATCCCACTCCACCAATGGACTTCCTGCAAGTCGTGGTAAATCTTAGTAACCCCTAGATGAATAGAGTAGTGTGCACCATGCGTTCTGCAAGAATCTTCTGTCCCACGCCATCCACAGATAGCACACATAATCTACCCTGACAACACAATACACCATCTCCCTTTTGGGAGAAAACCTATACCTTCTAGTCTCTAATTGACTCTTTCAGCTTAATTAAATAGGGATCCCTGCCCTTCTTTTATTTTGCTTCAGAAAACAAAGATGATTTCGAACTATTCTGCACCCAAACACTATTCTCAACTGAGTCAACCTAACGGACACCTAGTCAGGCAAGCTGATGAACTTCCTGCACTAACTTCTTATTATGATCCTCAACGTGAGCAACACTACCCATGCACAATCTACTGAGAGCATTATCCACTACATTGGCCTTGCCTGGGTGATACAGAACACTCATGTCATAATCTTTCGACAACTCTAACCACCTTCTCTAATGCAAGTTCAAGTCTTTCTTGGAAAGTACATACTGCAACCTTTTGTGGCCTATGAACACATCCATATGCACCATATAAAAATAGTGCCTCCAAATCATTAAGGCAAACACAACAGCTGCTAACTCTAGATCATGGGTGGGATAATTCTTTTCATGGGGCTTAATCTATCTAGAGGCATAGGCCACAACCTTACCCTTCTAGATCGAAACACACCCCAAACCAACTATAGAAGCATCATAATACAGAACAAACCTATCTGAACCATCGATTAAAGCTAAAACTAGGGTTGTAATGAGTTGTCTTCAACTACTGAAAACTCTTCTCACAAGAATCTGACCACTAGAATTTCACTTTCTTCTGAGTAAATCAAGACATGGGGGATAAAATAGACAAAAATATGTTAACAAACCATCGATAATAGCTAGCCAAACCCAAGAAACTCCTGATATCTAATTGAGAGATGAGTTTAACCTAATTTTTCACTGCTTTGATCTTTTGAGGATCAACTCTAATTCCATCACCAAAAACTATATGACCAAGGAAATCTACTGACCTTATCCAAAATTTACAAAACTATGTGATCATGTTTATTGCAAGAGTGGAAAAGGATGTCATCTATGAAGACTATGATGAACATGTCCAAGTACTGCTTGAATATATGGTTCATAAAGTCCATGAAAGCTACTAGGGCATTGGTAAGACCAAATTAAATGACTAGGAATTCGAAGTAACCATACCGAGTTCTGAAAGTTGTTTTTGAAATGTCACATTCTCTGACGCTGAGCTGATGATAGACTGATTTGAGGTCTATCTTAAAAAAGTAAGTGGCACCCTGAAGTTGGTCAAAAAAGTCATCAACTCTAGGAAGTGAATACTTGTTCTTGACGGTGACTTTGTTCAACTAATGGTAGTCAATCCACATTCTGAGAGAACCATCTTTCTTATGCATGAATAGAACTGGTGCGCCCTACGGGGTGATGCTAGGCTTGATGAATCCCTTATCTAGGAGATCCTTTAATTTTTTCTTCAACTCTTTTAGTTTAGTTGGAGTAATTCTGTATGGCAAACTTGAAACAGGTTGAGTGTCCAGAGGTCTATTTCAAAGTCAATTTCCCTTTCAGGAGGAATTCCAAGAAGATCTTCGAGAAACACATCTGGAAATTCACTTGCAACTAGAACTAACTCAAGGTTAGGAGTCTCAAAAATAGAGCATTTGACTCACATCAGATGATAGTCATACCCTTGGATATAATTTTTCTCACTCTAAGGTATGAAACAAGATGACCCTTAAGTGCTTGGTACTACCCCTCCACTCTAGGACTGGTTTATTTGGGAACTGGAAATGGACAACTTTGTTTCTATAATTAACTGAATCATAGCATTAATGGATCCAAATGATTTCAAAATCCATCATCTCCATGAAATTTCATGATTAGGGAGGTCAAAAGTACATGTCGGGTGAGTTTTTGAACTTTCAAACGAGCATAGGGGCAAGTTTGGAAGACCAAAATAATAGCACCATTGGGATAGGCCCACGGTGCTCGGTTTAGTCCACCGAGATAGAGCCCGCGATGACCCAACTAGTCTATCAGACAGGAGCTTGTGGTGCAGGTCTTACCTTGCCAGTCTAGAGCCCGCATCGACCGGTGCCTTCTTTTGACGTTTTTGATTTGAAATGACCAATGGGATTTGGGGTCATTTCACCTCATCCTATTTCATCCATAACACAAATTGAGGCTTCCAAAGGGGTATTATTTGCCTCTTTTACTCAAATTGCTCCCAAGCAAACCCTTCCCAAGAAATAAAATCCAAAATAATTTTTTCCAAGGATACAAAGATTCAAGTTTTCTTCACAAATCAAGAAGGTTAAGGTACGTGGGGCTATCCTAAATCTCATGGGCATAGGTTTTACGATTTTTACAAGTATTACATTTACATATGTATGTACGTGTAATGAGTTTTGGGAAATTGTTTTAAGCGCATGCATAATGGAACCAATTCGATGAAAATATGTATTTGACATGGGGGTTTGCCATAAGCTTGATTTATAATATCATGCATATGTGATTTGAGTTTGAAAAGTGATTTGTGAATTTGACTTATGAAATTCCTTTCTATATGATGAAACTTATGGTCCTTGCATGTCATAAATTTTGAACTGTTTTGAGAGCATGAATTAAAAGCCCCTTTTTGATCATGAGATTTATGTATAATCAAAGTTATGGCTGTTTTATGAATGATGACAACTTGATTTTAAATGTCTCTTTAACCACTATGCATTGTTGTTTGTATGATTTTAAAAGGGGTATGTCTTATGCTAAAGACTTTTTGTCTTAATTAAAACAAATGCATGCGTCGAATAAATGAATTGGCAACCATGTGTTAAAGATTTGCAAAGAGAGTATGTTGCATGAGTTAACATATGCCTTAGAAAATAAAACTTGTGTGATTTGATAAAATCTTTTGGGTGGTCATATGTCTATTTTCGAATGAGAGTGGTAGATAAGATGTGGTATGATATGAATGACTTATAAGTATGGGTATGATGATGCCCTGTGATGAGATTCTCTTAACAAAATAAGGACTAAATGTTTTCGAGCATGAATCTTGATTTTGAAAAGACTAAAATTGGGCTTAAAGAGAGTTAGATGGTTATCCGAAGAAGGTATTTGAGTGAAAAGGGTCATTGCCGGAAACTATGTTTTACCAATGCGGGAATTATGATATGTTATCCTGCCTCTGGTTATTGACCCCCTATATTTCAGGTTATGCGATATAGTCCAATGGTCCATCACATCAGTATTATACTTGGGATATGTAAGAAATGGGTGACCTATCCATCTTTCGAGAGGCATTTACTTATATGTTGAGTCTTTCAATATATGGTCCAATCGGGGGCTTTGTCCCGGTCTAGATAGTTAGTTTTTATTATAGGCTTCATAGACGAGAGTTGAGTATTGTTTGTATTGTCATAATTTTCTTGATACAGCTTGGATTATGATGAATCTCCATTTAATATTGTTATATCTTGTGCACTTTGATTCATGTATGGATTATGTTTATGATTAAATACTAAGGAGACTCTCAGGCCTTCATGGTTTGGGATACCTATTACGAGTAGGGCGTCCTCTCAGGATGTGACACTAATTATGCAGAAAATATAGATGACCAGAAGTTAGTGAAGCACGGTAATTAGTTAGTTACAAGTTACTGTTAGACAGTTAGAAAAGTAGTTCAATATATGTTTGCCAAGCTAAACTCGTGTTTTCTAAAAAAAAATGAATTGAAAAATGAAAATAAAAAAAATTAAAGTATACTTAATTCATAAACATACAACAAATATGAAAAAAAAACAAAGAAAATGTCACCTCATCTTACAATTAAGGTAATCCTAGAAGTCTTAATAAAGAGTTAAATTATTATTATTTTTTTTACAAAAACACACTTTCAAACACAAGTTAATCTTAAAAAGCTGTCTATATAAGCTATTAACAAACGCTTAGTCACGTAACGCCCCTAGGTATTTAGTTGGCTAAATGAGGTTAAAAACGAACCCACATGACCCCTAGATTGAATGTAGGATGCCTTAGAATGCTTCCAAATCCATTGAGAAAAGTTTAGGCAATGAAAAGTGGTTGAGCATCTCGAGGGGACCATCGTGCGATGGCCCCACGCCATAAGGGAGACCGCGAGGGGCTACTATCTCGCCCGCACGGTGCGCTCTATGCCACCAGGGGGCTGCCCCGCGATGGGCCCCATGCCGTAACCCTATCCCCTTTATCGATGGGTTATTATTTTAAAGGCTATTCGGGGTTATTTGGGTCCTTTCACACCTAATAAACCATCCTTATTTCAGTTAATACGTTGATAAGCCGTCAAGAAAAAATCATTTAAGAGAGTTGGTTCTTCTCTTCTCCTCTAAAAGGAAACTAGAAGGAAAAGGCAAGGGTTTCAAAGCTTAGGGTTCAAATCTTCTTATCTTCTTTAAAGATTCCAATCAAAGGGCATGTTGAACATTCTCTACATTAACTACTATCCTAAAGTGTGAATTTTACTGTCGTTATGCTTATTTTATTGATGTTTTAAAGTTGACATTCAGAATTTTCATTACAAACATTAAACATTTATTTTTCCTTCTCCTTACAAATTATTTCTAACCACTCGTAAAGGGCATTGTGATTTGAAAAAATGATTGGAAGGATGCGTTTCAATATATAAATTTCGAAATGTTGAATATTATGAATGTTTGTAACTACTACTTTCAAGTGCTTTGAAGAGGCTTTAAATTAAAATGATGAATACTGATGACACCCTATCTGTTTGAATCATCAAAAGTGTTGAACTTTGCTTATTTTGATATATTTATGCAAACCTAATGATGAATATGTTTGTCTTATTGAATGATTCGGTTAAAGAGTCGATAATGTTTTATGATAAGGTTTTTTTGGCATAAAATGAATGACTTGCAACTCTTTCTTGGCATGAAATGAATGACTTGCAAGTCTTGGGCGGTGCCTCTAGTGAACATTAACTACAGGAATCTCTTTAGTATGCATCCCCCTCACATCACTAGCGAAAATAAGCATGGCCTCCTCCACAAAGGTCAAGTGCTCAACTAACTGGAATGAGTCCCATCTAAGCACATAAGACCGATCCAGAATATATTTCCACAACATGGATACATGGAAAACTTGATGAACAATAAAAAAATCTTAGGGTAAAGCTAAATCATAGTCCATCTCGCCAATTCTGCAAAGAATCTCAAAAGGAACAACATATTAAGGACTGAGCTTACCCTTCCTTCCGAACCTCATTATACCCTTTATGAGCAAAACATAGAGGAATACACGATTACCAACTCCAAATCTCACGGAACTAAACCGACGATCTACGTAGGCCTTCTGCCTAATCTAAGATACTCTCAACCTCTCCTTAATCACCCTGACTCTATCCAAAAAGTCGTGAAGCAAATCCTTACCACCAGGCCTAACCTTAGAACTCTCAAAACAACCGAATGGAGAGCGACATTTCCTACCATAAAAACTCTCATAAGGCGCCATCTCAATACTTGAATGATAGTTGTTGCCATACGTGAACTCCGCCAATGCTAAGTGTTGATCCCACTGTCCTCCAAATTTCATGACACAAGCTCGGAGCATATCCTCGAGCGCCTAAATAATCCTTTCGAACTAACCATCAGTCTATTGATGAAAGGTTGTATTGAAATCCACTCGAGTACCCAACTCCTCGTAGAATTCTTTCAAAAACCATGTAGTAAACATAGAACCACGGTCTAAAATGATAGAAATAGGCACCCTATGCGGACAAACAATCTCCCAAAGAGAGAAATGGGATAATCTCTCAGACCGAAGGCCATCTGAATAGGAATGAAATATGATGACTTGGTCAAATAATCCACAATAACCCAAATAGCATCAAAACTATAGGAAGTATGAGGCAAACCACTAATGAAGTCCATAGTAATTCGTTCCTATTTCCACTTGGGAATGGGAAACCTCTAAATCACACTACCAGGATGTGGATGCTCGACCTTAACCTGCTGACAACATAGGAAATAAGATACAAAGTCTGCCATATCTCCTTTAATACCGTCCCACCAATAATGTTATCTCAAATCTCTATACATCTTTGCTGTGTCAGGATGAATGGAATATCTAGAGATATGAACCTCATGTAAAATCCACTGAATCATATCGCCAACCTAAAGAACACAAATATGTCCCTAGAATTTTAAAATACCATCAGACTCAATTTTATGCCTCTTGGATGCACCACTCATCACCTGATCATGAAGTAGGCAAAGCTTTCTGTCCTCATACTAACTATCATGAACCTGCTAAAATATGGAGGACCTCACTTCCACACAAGCCAAAATCTTTGTAGGATCTAACAGAAAAACACGAAGCATCAAATTGACTAAGGAAGGAATGTCCCATGCCATAGGCCTTTGAGAAACTGATATGCAAGCCAAGCTTACCATACTCACTGCCTTGTGAATCAAGGCATCAGCTACCATATTTGTCTTATCTGGATGATACAAGATGGAAATATCATAGTCCTTGAACAAATCCATCCATTTACGTTGTCTAGCATTAAGCTCATGGTGGGTCATAAGATACTGAAGGCTGCAATGATCAGTAAAAATCTCACAATGTACACTATACAAGTTGTGTCTCCAAATCTTAAGCACGAAAACTACTGCCACCAACTCCAAATCAGAAGTGGGATAGTTGCGCTCTTATACCTTCAGATATCTAGAAGTATAGGCAATGACATGACCCCGATGCATCAAAACACACCAAGACCAACACCAGAAGTGTCGCAAAACATGGGGAATCCCTCACCCTTCATAGGAAGAGCTAACAACAGAGCTAAAGTAAGGAAATCCTAAGCTTCCCAAAGCTCGACTCACACTCCTCTAACCATTGGAAAAGAACTTCCTTCTGAGTCAATCTAGACATAGGGGGTGAAATAGTCGCAAAGTGCCCAACAAAGCATCTATAATAACCGACCAAACCAATATATATGTACACACATATACATACATATTGAGGACTCTATTAGAGATGCTGGTTTAGCCAAATTAGGAATCGCCTCAATCATAGCTGAGTCTACCGTAATACCAACCTTAAACACCACATGCCCAAGTAATGTCACTAATTCAAGACAAAACTCACACTTAGAGAACTCTGAAAAAAATCATATGATCTCTCAAAGTCTGGAGCACAACTCTCAAATGTTGTGCATGATCCTCGCTACTCTTCGAATAAACAAAAATGTCATCCATGAACACAGTAAAAAAATAGTCTAGATGTGGCCTGAACACATAGTTCATCAAATCCATGAATACGGCTAGGGCATTGGTCAACCCAAAAGATGTAAATAAGAACTCATAATGACCATAGAGGGTTGTAAAAGCTGTTTTTGGGATATCCTCAACTCGAAAACTCAATGAAATATAACCAGATCTCAAGTTAATCTCATAAAAAACTATCGCACACTGAAGCTGTCAAATAAATTATCAATGCGAGCCATCGGATAATGGTTCTTCACCATCACCTTAATCAGCTGCCTATAATCGATACATATACAAATGGAACCATCTTTCTTCTTCACAAACAATGCAAGAGTTCTTTATAGGGACACACTTGGTCTAATGAATCCCTTGCCAAGATGATCCTGAAGCTGAGAGTTTAACTCCTTAAGCTCGGCAGGATCCATATAATAAGGTTCTAAAGAAATAGGTTAGGTTCTACTCTCGAGGTCAATAGCAAACTCAATCTCAAAGACAGGGGGAATACCAGGTAGGTTGGTAGGGAACACATAAGGAAACTCACAAATGACAAGGTTAGAATAAAGCGGCATACTTTCCATATGAGGATCACAAATATAAGCTAGATAAGACTTGTAGCCCCAGGTGATAAGTTTCCTATCACAGACATAAAAAATAATTCCCGTCGATTCGCAGTTGATTGCTCTCTGCCAAACTACGGAGGGTACATCGGGCATGGCTAAGGTAACGGTCTTGGAAAAATAATCCATGACTGTGTGATAGTGGGATAGCCAGTCCATGCCTAGAATAATAGCAAAATCCAGCATATCCAAAATATAAGCTCAGCATAAGTATATGCATCACTAACTATCATGACATATGATCTGAATACTAGATCCACTATAAAAAAATCAGCTATGATAGTTGATACACGTAATCGCATAAAATAAATCACTGGTTAACTCCAACTGTGGGGCATAATAGGACGACATATAAGAATAAGTGATCTGGGATCAAATAAAAAAAGAGCCAACTTGCAGCACATAAAAATTATACCTGTAACCATAAATTTCAAATTTTTATCCTCGGTCCTAGAAGGTACCACATATAAATTACCACGCCCACCACCTGGCTGGGCACCTGACTAACCTTTTGTCTTGACTTTCTAACTACAACCTCGAGTACCCTGATAACCACCCCAAACACCATAAGAACTACTTCTACCTGAGGGATGACTTGCTCTAATAGGGGAAGCACCCTGGGATAAAGTAACCATCACCCCATGACTAGCGAACTTTTTCAAATAGTGACCAAGAAGTCCATAAGTATAATAGGAATCATAAGAAAAATCAGGAAGAACAGATCCGGCTGATCCAGCATAACCACCATGTCTAGTAAGACTAAAAAATAAACCCCTTGAGGAATGATCATCACCCTTACTAGGATAACCACTAGCACCAAAGTGACCTTTACCAGTAGTCTGAAGAGTTTCTTGAACTGGCTAGCTAGGATGACTATGAGGCTGATAATATGGACGAGAAGGATATCCAGCATGAGAACTACAACCTCTGAATTGGGAACCACTATGGCTCTAATCAAATCTGACCTGGATCCTAGGACTTTTATCACGGCCCTCACAGCTCTCCCTGTGCATCTTCTCCATCTCCCTAGCATAATTTGAAACCTCAGTAAAAGAATTATCCATAATGACTAAACTCTGAGTAGCCATACGAATAGTGAGTCTCAACTCTCTAACAAAATAGCAAAATCTCTCACACTTGATGTCTAAAATAGGAGTCACATTCCTAGACAACTCATGAAAATGGGCCTCATACTTGGTGGCTAACAAGGGAGAAGATCCAACGGGTCTAGAATTCGTGAAACCTCTCCTCTAGTGATAAGCAGACAAATCCAATTGAAATATGGTATAATACACTCCACGAGTCTCAACAATTCCTAAACCATAAAGCCTATCCTCACAAGCAGTAAGAAACTAAAATACATTCTCTTTAGGATTACAAAAAAACCTAGACAGAGCCAATCTCTAAAATCTACCCAACATCTTCTGCTCCTCAGCAAACATAGCAAGCTGGGTCATAATTAGCGGCACGACTACCATCTAAACAACTACTAGCATAGGAGGAATCTCAACTTTGGGAGCTGTACTTTTAGGTTACGCCCCTGACCCTGTATTTTATAAGCCATTAGACTATACACCACCAACCATACACAGCATCTGAATCAAGGAATCTCTGACTAATGAAGAAGAAATAAAATCTAGTCAAGTCTGGGCTGGTCCCTAGCCCACCGCTGGCTGTGGCAGAGAAAACTCTAGCTTTGGTGTAGGGATAGGGTCTGCGAAAGGTGGCTTATACTGGCACCTATCTGGGTACACAACACGATATTGTCCTCAACCTTTAGGTTGTCTACAAATAGGAGTAGGATCCCTGGGCCCAATCTTGGCACCCTCATCTCGCATGGAGGTAGCACGTCTACTCAGAATCTGTGAAAGAGTACAGTCAAGGAAATATTCTACAAACAAACTCAGACTCTTAGCATGATATGAATGAAAAAAAGTGAAGCACTCCTAAGAATGTCACATAGCCTCCCAAAGATAGAAAACGGATGGTAACATTCTAATCCGCAGGACACTATTAGACACTTGCTCGTGTACAAACAATACTGGTGAAACCTAGGCTCTGATACCAATTTTTCATGACCTAATTTATAGGTCATGATGGTACCTACCAATTCTCGCTAGTAGGTAAGCCAATACCATAACCTGGAGCTAACACACTAAGTTAATTAGGTAAGAATTTCCCAACTAGGCAAAAATCAGTGAATACAAGATATAAATAAATAGTGTTCTATTATAAAAAAGAGAATCAACTACGGATACCAATCCCACGACCTGGTAACATTTGTGAAAGAGCACCTAAATACAATAGTAAAACAAGTACAACCCATGAATCTTAAATAGTTAGTACATCTGTCTTGAATACAAGAGACCAAATCAGTGATAGGACTTAAAACTCCAAAAGCTCACCCAAGAGTACACCCTATCTCCAAGAGATAGGACTTAAAACTCCAAGAGTTCACCCTATCTCCAAGAGATAGGACTTAAAACTCCAAGAGCTCACCCTATCTCCAGAATGTCAACATTGCACAAAATCAACTCAACAGCGGCAGCTAGTACTTGATTCAACACCAAAAGGAACAAAAGTATAGTATGAGTACCAAAATAATGGGTACTCAGTAAGCATCATCAGTCTACTAAGCTAAGTAATGGTATAGAGATGATATAATGCAATATCAACATATCTAAGTCAAAGTACAGAAACAAACTTGAATCGTATCCATCATCACCAAATGTAATAAGTAGGAAAACCGGAACAATACACCATAACATATCAACACTTGCCAATACCATCGTGCATAAAAAATAAATAATTCGAAGTAATAAAACAACACTAATATGACAAACCACTTAAGTACAAAGTTGGCGTCCATACATCAACTAGTGCATAAAGTAAAGGAACTCGTACGACGTCCTATCACTAGAGAGTAAACCCAAGGAAATAATAACAATGTATAACCATCAACTTATCCAAATCTCAACATTATTCGACCATATCCCATATTTATCATAAATTGAATCTTTTTTCAAAATTCTCATTAGAAACAAACATCGATAAAAATGCCCCTATTCCATATTATGATCATTACTAGCTAGGCATCAACTATATTCTCTAGCTACCATATTTTAACTAAACAAGGTTCAGTAACTAGTACACTAGATTTCTAACCATCAAGTAATATAGTCATTTAATAGACAACTAGTCACCTCATAGCTTATTCCATTAGCCAAACTTTCTTAATTAATCCCTTGTTTAGTACTAACATTATTCACTAGGAGAATCCTTATCTTATAATAAATCTCACTAGCCAACGAGTCTCGATTCATTATTAGGCAATACCCATTTCCATGCTCTAATTTTCAATAAACATGAATTACTTTTCTTTATAAGTGCTTAGCACTAGAAATCTATAATTGATGGGGCAACCTCCTACTCTCATTTCATAAGTGGATGTAAATATAAAAAGCATACACACACACATATATATATTGCCATCAGTATCATGAAACTATCCTCCAGACTCAAATCGTGTATCAATATCATCAACATATCCTTCGGACTAGAATCGAGTATCAATATAGCCAGCATATCCTCCAGACTCGAACTGGGTAGCAATATCACAAACATATCCTTCCAACTCTAACCGGGTATCAATATCATTAACATTTCCTCCGAAGTTGAACCAAGTATCCATATCACAAACATATTCTCCAGACTCAAATTGATTATCAATATCATTAACATATCCTCCAAACTTGCCATGCATCATTATTACATCAATGTAAATATCCATAATAATGAAAAAGCCCCACAAGGACTAAAGTACATGCAAGCCCCATTACTACATATTTCACTATCCATATAACGTCAATTTACCAACCTAATATGCATTTCTTAAGAGAGCATCTTTAACTGCAAATGAATGTATTTTGTCCCTTCATAGTACTAATAACTTTTCATGTTACAAAACATGCTTTACTGAAAACATATATGAATGATGACATGAACAATAACTTTAACACTATTAGCAGAATACCACAAGAAATCCATAAATACTCACTGCATCAGGTATATAACATAGAGTTATAACATTAATATTTCAACTTCACACCATTAGTTCTCTATTTGGAATTAGTGAACCAAATAAACAACTTTGATATTGGTAAAGTTGTGCTCTGCCGTAAGAAGAGAATAGTTACAAGTAATATGTGTTCCCTAGTTGGATTGGCAAAAATGTGTAGCTCTTGTTTCAACTTTGACTAATGTTTCTTCCATTTCACGAACAAGAGTGAATGATCGTTACAAAAATGTTTTTAAGCTACATTAAGATGTCAAGGAAAAAGAACTCTAGAAGCTAGTACATAAAAAAGAGATATACGGTTAAATTCAGTTGTAGTGGCTCAACATGGTACATACCTACTCATGAAATATACTTTAGGAACATTATCTAAGTAATTTGTAATTATTGCTCAAGAAAATTCATAAAGGCTCACACCAAACAACAATGGACAATACCAATTTGTTCAAGGATAAGTTGCATCACAAACTCCAGTGCTAAAGGAAGTCAAGATGACTCAATATCTAAAACAAACATTAGTAATCTAACATGTAAACATGCATTATAAAAAGAACGATATCAACTAATATCTATACGATACAGTAACTAACTAACCCATCTAATGGTCATTTAATCTACTAAGTAAGTAAAGACAAATCTGTAAAATTTTTGAATAAAACTACTACTATGGTGAAAGAGATACAATACAAGTGCTAAATGTAGTTGATAACAGGTCGATATTTACACATCAAATTCTCAAAAGAGGTCAGGATTACACATTAATCCAAAAGGAGAAATCAACTAAGCCTAAAAGTCAAGTATTCCAAAATATGAGTTCAAATAATCTAAAGAATTTAACTAATCTCAAGTTTTACCATTTAATCAATCCAACACCTAGAGCCCCTCCCCATTTAATAAAATATCATAATTATACCATAACATAGCTCAATTTAACAAGAAGTAAGCCTAAACTACCTCAAATCCGAAAATAGCCTACAAACCACTAAACTGTTGTTTTTTTTTCTAAGAAACTCATTCAAGGTCCCAAGCTATCAAATAAAAAATCTACACATCATTACGATAATTTTAATACCCATATGGCACCATTGTACTTTGGGTCCACCAAAATTCCCAAATGGGTCCTACGTACGGAAAACATGTTTACAAGATCAACCCATCATTTATACACTACTAGGGAATCATAATACTCAAGAATGAAGTGAAAACCAAGCTTGTTTGGACTAAAATTGTGCCCTCAAGTTAATTAGGGTTTTGATAAAAAATTCAAGAAATTAGAGTATCAACTGGAAGGATTAGTCTTACATCAAATCTAATGTTAATCAAAAATATACACGTTAAACAAGCTTCTAACTCATACCAAGAATCAATTTAAAGCTACTAAGTCTTTCTAGGGCTGCTAGGGTTCAAAAAGAAATGAAAATGCCCAAATTTCAACCAAAGGGCCTTTTTATACGAGCTTAAATGTGGTCTGCAAGATTAAAACTTTTTTTTGACCGTATTGACTCATCCGGACTCCATTTTTTCACAAACGAACTATGTAACCCCACTAATTTCAATGTTTCAGACATGTTAGTAAAGTTGGATTTTCCATATGAGGTCATTTAGGCCACTTGTAGGTCACACACCCATATCTTCCGATTTTTGACTTTTCTACCAACTGGTCAAAATGAGCTCGAGTACAGTGAGACCCTAACCAAGGGCCTACCTAGCCTAAAATAAATATTACGGATCTACTAGTGCAGTCAAAATTTTTTCATCCAAAATTGTTTTACTGAAGTTTTCATTCGGCGGCCAGTTGGAATTGGCGAAGACTTATAAACGAGAAATTAGCTATAAAAATCAAACGAATTGTCCGATAACCAAACTATCAGTTTTAGCAAGTCATAAAGGACTTGGAGCAGCTTTGAAAATGATCTAATGGTGAAAATAAGTGGAAATACGAAAAATGACTTAAACGGGTGGGATAGTGATTTTCCTTTTCCTGAGGATGGAGAAGCAACCAAGAAAAGGAGGAATGAAGGTATTGTATGAAACTTTTGCCTTTATAATATAGTCGAATTGTTATAGTGGACGAAATATTAATGTGCATTAATGATAATTATCATAATTAGGTTAATATGTTATTTTTATACAATATTTGACTATAAAGATGATAAAGGGGTAATTTTACAAAAAGTGTACTGCTAATGAATTTCAGCTCTATTATAAGTAGAATGTTGTTATAGAAAAATACCAACGTGACATGCTCTATTATAAGTAGAATGTTGTTATAGAAAAGTACCAACGTGACATGAACGTTTACTCATCATTCAACATACTTCAACATGGACATTCTTTAATTTGACAACTTTCCTTCTCTAAAAGAAACTTGTTGAGCTTCCTTTAATTTTCTATACATTTTTTCTCTTTGTTGAAGGCTCAATTTCAGAGAAACAGAAGCTTGAAGGGCAAGAAAATGGTGAGAGGCCTTCGGTAAAGGCAAAGAGGGCTGTGAGTTAAATCCTTAAACCCATGTTGTTGGTTTAATTCAACTTTTGTAGGTTGACATCTCTTCTCTCTTTCTTGTTCAGCGCTTCTCGGATGTCATTCCAAATAACATGCCAAAATGTGCTACTAACATCACCAAACATTCTCCTGGTTATCTCAACGGCTCATGCCTGTATATGTATTTATATGTATTCATGTCCATGAAAAAAGGTGGATGATAGAATTATGAGGATTATTGAGGATATGATTTAATTTTAATTGAATACAGTAACAAAAATGGCAGTCAAATGTTGTGATCACTATAAGTTAACCCAAGAGAATTCACAATGATTTGCCTGCTTGTTATATTAAATTTCTTGAACTTGTGAATTTCATAATGATTTTTGTTTATAGAATATTTTGAGATATCTCAAAATTGGAAGTAGTCCTCTTGTATTCAACTTGTTGAAAAAATGGAATTTAACATATAAATTGAGAAGTACAATGTGTTCATTATGCTCTTGTACAAATGTCATGGGTTCAAGCGTGGAAAAAAACTCTTGCAAAAATGTCAGGTAAGGTTGCTTACAATAAACCCTTTTGGTTAGGCCTTTTCCTAGACCCGTGCATAGTAGGAGCTTTAGTGCACCAATCTCCCTATAATGTGTTCTATATTAACAACCTTAGGGTCGTTTGATGTGAGGTATAAGGGATAAATAGTCCCAGAATAAAATGAAGGATTATTTTATCCCATATTTGGTTGGAGGTATTAGTTAGTCCTGGGATTATTTATCCCAATCTTTATACCATAGTGATGGGATAAGTTATTCCATATATACACGGTGGGACAACTAATCACTGAATAGCTGATTCCGGGATTAATTATCCTAGTGTAACTCTTTCCTAACCAAACAACCCCTTCAGGTTTAATTCACATATTAAAGTCATGGATACGCCATGGGAGAGTAACTATTGTGGCTGAAAACGCCTGAAATGAAAACTTCAAGATCCATTTAAGGTACAGTACTCAAGATAAGTTAGGAAACTAAATTTAGAGAAATAGGTAAAATACCAAGGACTCCTCACTATAGATGAAGGCTTAGAGAAATAGGAAATTGACAAGAACACTTGGAATCCTCATAATATAACAAGTAACGCTGGTTGATTTGCGTTTACGTAGGCGATGTACTTCAAAACTTCATCATTTTGGAGGAAGGTAAGTTGATCAAACCTTCATGTTATCATGCTAGCAGCTCAATTAACAATGGTAAATTATCTCTATTTCTTTCTTTCCACCCTTGGTCATTTATATTTTCCAGTGTAAGAAATAGTTGACGCAGTTTACGACAATTGTATCATAAATTTCTTTGGTGTTGTCTACTTAGATCTCCCAATTTTTTTTAGCGTGACCTTGGTGAGGTGGAAGGTTAAGAAGTCATGATATTTTTAGTTCTTATGTATCTCCCTTATTTTGTACTTACATCTTTTCTAATGAGGATAACTTGTAATTCTCCTATGATTATGTTCAATTATAAATATTTCAGTTGATTATTAACCTCAGTTATTCATAGATTGCTTCGAGTAAAATGACCTTATCTTTAAAATCTTTTGCTAGGATGTTGCACTTTTTTCATCTGATGTCATGTACTTTACAAAACTAAAGATAAAGTTCAGAAGTTACTAATGATGCCTTTGAACGAAGTGCTTCTCCCTAAAATCTATTCAGTCTTAGTGACTTCCCTTCCTATACATGTTGGATCATCTAATCTCTCGGTTGATAAAGAACAAGCTTTGGAGGAACTGGAAAAATATCTTCCATCTCTGTGCACAAGTTTTCATCATGCAAAGAGGCAGGAGGATGACCATTTTAGTAAGATTGTGAAGGTAAACCTGATCGATAAGCTTACTAAAAGCCAGGAGCGTTACAAGGATCTGAAGAACCATCGCATTGAAATTGATGCTTCTATTTCAAAGTTGAAGGCGAACCTCAAAAAAGAAGAGATGAATAAGAGAGCAATTGAGGAACAAGAAATCAATTTGAAAAATGAAATATCCCCCTTGGAAGCTACATTGGAAGAACTAGGAGCTGAATCTCTAATACATGGTTGACTCTCTAACTACTCGAGCAGAGGCTAGTTGGGCAGACTGTAAACAAAAGATAATTCCCTTGGGAATGTGAAGTTGTCAAGACATCCTTCACGGATGAAAATATGTTTTGTTGTTTACTCAAACTTAAATGGTTAATTTGAACAAGAGTTTGTTACTTTTTCAACTGAATTTTTAATGTTTCTTAATTAGCAAAATATATTATCTCATAAACATTTATACATAATGTAGGCAAATTCTATGGGGTGGAGTGTGGGGGTTATGGGGGGTGGGGAGGAGTCCCATGTGAAACGCCACATAAACTACTTGGTTTCCCTGTTTTTTCCGGATCTAGGTTCATATATATAGCTCCTTGTGGGAGCGATAAGTGCATGAGTAATATGTTGTGGCTGATGCATTATTTATGTTATCATGTTATCTTTCTTATGTGTTCTAGTATTTGATCAACTTCTCGTTTATTATTCATGTGTTATAGTTCATGTGTTGTTTGTAAATATTTTCCCTTTAATAAAAGTCAAGTATCAAAAGAAGTGATAATTTTTCCTTATGTAAGTTTAAAAAGAATATTTCTTTTCCAAGAACATGAGTATCAAGACAAATATATTACTTTTCTTCTTCAACTCGCATGTAACGGTAAAATTGAAGAAACCATCTGTTTTCACTTGCATTCTCCAAATAGATGTTTATGCTTCTCTCAATCTTATAGAAATAAGACCAAATGCAGTTGTGCTACTGCATCAACAATCGTTCTGTCTATTTTCTTAAACATCAAACACATCATTTTTGGGTAAAGTATTACCCAAAACTCACGGTTTGATAGAAGAGATACTATTGAGGATCAAACAGAATGCTTATCCAATAATTGGGTGATTCATGATGAAAACAAAATGGCAAGCCTTTTTTGCTTAGTGGATTTGAGATACATTAATTATATATGTTAACAAAATTTCTTAATATAACAAGCTTTAAGCTTAAGCTACTGAATTTTGTTGAACCCGTATCTTCAACTAATGTTACTTCACCCCAGGTCTTCAAGCTTGAGATACTGATATGACCAAGGAGAGAATTAGAATACAGCTACTCACAACATCAAACAAAATACGAGTTATACTACTACATCAATAATCATATTTCATTTCACTTTGTAATGTTGCCATGTCTTTGACAATATATTATTGAAAAATCTCTTCATATTTTTTGTAAAAATCTCATGATATTTTGTTGGAAATCTCTACGAAGAGATTTTATTTGGGGCCAAAGTTTGATTGACATCATCCATGACATCAAATACTTGGACAACAAGAACTTTTTTGCTATAAATAGATGTGTTTCTTTCACCATAGACACACCAATTTGATAGGATCTTAGTTGTTTCTTTTTTTTTTTTTTAGAGAATATTTGTGAGAGAGTTGTGTTGGAAAAAACTTGGGTGAAACCTTTTTAAGAGTGATCTCGTGATGCTATTCACTTGGGATATTTGAGATATGAGAGTATTTAATTATTCTAATTTTGTATTCTCTTTTATTCCCTTGTACTCTTTCTTATTCCATTATATTTAGTAAAATTGCTCCTCCTTTTGGTAGTGGACGTAGGTCAAGTTAACCGAACTACGTTAAATTTGTGCCTCCTTTGTTTCCTCAACTTATAGTTATTATTGTCTTTGTTATTGTCTTTAATTGATTACTTTGTTTAATTCTGCACTATACGGGATTCCATATCCTAGCACACTTCAACATCAAAAACATTATTTTACGGTAGGGTCGATTGGACATTAAACTTGACATGGCAAAAACTTACGACATGCAACTGGAATTTCTTAATAGCTGTTAATTGCTGGCTATGAGAAGGTTTGGGTTTGAAGAAAAATGGATAAAGATCTTATTCGGAGATCTATCACAAATGTTTGGTTCTCAGTGTCATAAATGGTGTCATGAGAAGTTTTTTTTTTCATTTTCTAACCGTCAGGAGAAGATTTTTTTTCATTTTGTACTAGAGGAGTTTTCCATAGCACTTTCCTTTAACTTTTGGTGAAACCTTCTTATCAAACAAGACTCCTCATGCAGTCTCCCATCTCTTTATATAAAGATCCAAGTTACATGAAACTTTCTTTGGGACTCTCTGTGTATGAAGTCTTACTTGCACAATAGCCGCATGTACACGTGGCTTAACTTGTATTCCAAGTATTTTTTCTTAATTCTTCTCAACTTGAATCCTTAACACTCCAAGGTCTGTCATCCACAAATTGTATCAACGAAAACTATGTCATCCACAAATAACATACACTATAATACATCACCATGAATTTCCATAGACCATCAGATGAAGCTTATCTGCTCTTTTCCATCTTAAGAACATTGGTTTAGGATGATTAGGAAACATGAACATGATTGACTTAATTATCTCCAACTGAGGCTTCCTAGATTCTGCTCCATATTTTCTTATATCTACCTACTGATTACCTCATTTACGAGAGAGGACTATTTAAGATTTTCTAAATTAGAGTTCAATAAAAATTATTTAAGGTATCTTGTCAAGGTATGAAAAGATATAACATTAGTTGAAAAAATGTAGCATCAAACTGGAAAATATAGAACATTTGTTGAACATTAAAACTAATTATAACACCCCACATTTTCGGGCTAAAATTCTAACCATCATTCCTTCGTGTGTAAACCTGATCCCCATATTTTTTAAGTAAATATAAATGTAATGATAATTTACCTAGTGTTTAATATGCTTTCGTGGCGATGAATGTTCATTGGAAACAGTTAGAGCAAAGTTGAGTTAAGAACTTTTGTTATCGACTGAATTTTTGTATTCGATCCTACAAGGATAAATTTGAACGTCCGTAACTTCTAAAATATATGGAATTTCAGAGGTCATGACCCAATAAATGAATGATAATTGAGTATCTTTCCAATGCCACCGATTCTGCCTTAATCTGATACTCGAGCAATAAGTTTTGAGCATTTTCACTAGCAAACCAGTGAGTCTCCTTGTTTAGGGTGTGGAACGCCCTGTGTGCTCCATGATAAGAGTGTGGAATGCTCCGTATACTTCGTGTTAAGGGCGTGGCACACTCATATTCCCAGAGACTCTAAAATATTTCTCTTTCATTTTTCGATGACAAACTAGTTATTTACGTCCAAAATCATCCTACAACTAATACCAATGCATTTTCCCTCATACTGTAACCCAAATACATGATTTCTCTTCTCCCAAACCATCTAGAACATCAAATAGGGTTTATTCTCCCACATTCAAGCTTCCAAGGATCCAAATTCAAGCTCTTCTCAAATTTCATCTGTCAAAAAGCACATTGGACACTCTTTATTTTAATTTTTGTTATATTGCATCAATTTACATGATTTCTTACCTTCTTTTGAATGCTTGATTAATCTAGGATTGAGGGTTTTTGAGTTGATTAAAACTACCATTGTATTTTCCTTGATTTAAATGGTTTATTCATGGTTTGAATGGTGATTTGCAAAATGAATTTTTGTCCCATGGTAATGGTGGAAATTGGCAATATGATTTTCATAATGTTTATGGATTTTGGCATGATAATGACATGAACCTCAACCCACATCGTAGTTTTTCTTTGAACAAGGATCCTACAGAGTTTAACTCGTCTTTTAAAATATTGCATTCTATTAAATGGTAAAAATATAAAGAGGTTTTAAAACGCCCTTGGGGATATAGTGTTGGATTTTAAAATGGAATTCGGAGTCAAATGGTTAAATGGTTATGATATGGCATAATGGGAATAGCTTTCAATTCAATTGGTATGACAATACCAATTTGAAAATGCCGTAATAAAAGACTTTATGGTTAGTGGTATGCGAAAAATATTTTAGTTAGGCATAAAGAAAATTGTGTAGCTTCGCTGAGTAGGTGTAGTCTAGGGGCAACCAATACTAAAAACCACATTTCCTGACGTTGGGGATCTATGACCACTATGTCTTCTTTACAAAGTATAGTTTTTGATGGCTATTGACTATGGATGATGTTAGCTTCATTTCTCCGGTCTACGCGGCAAACATGGACCGAGGCCCTTCTGGCAGGGGGTGTTGGACCCATAAAATCCATGGGTGCCTGAAGATCATTATGAGCTACATAGTTTAGGATTAAATTTTTAAATTGTCATGTCTCATGCCCCAGTATCCTATTACATCTATATTTGTTGTTTATATGATTTATGACTTAATTTTGGTAAATTATTTCCTTGGGTTGCATAGGGGAACAAGAAAAGCCCTTGGGACATACATCATGAAATAATGGACCGTCCAAGGATGATCAGTATGGAGAGTATTGGCATACAACCCAAGAAAAAGGATTAAACATGTATGCATTCACCAAAACTAGTGATAAAACATATACATATTAGGTGTATATATGTGTGTGTATATATATATATATATATATATATATATATATATATATATATATATAATAGGATGTCGTGTAGGGGTAAGGGACAAGTTATTTGAGCATTTAAAATTTTAAGCCTGAACTATATAACTTTCACCATCATCGAATGACCCATAGGTAGTATAAGTCATCTAGTCACCCACGGTCTATATGGGTCCCACTTCCCCTATCGGAAGGGCCCTAGTGAGTGTTAGCCGCTTTAACAGAGGTTAGTCTAGAGTCACAAAAAGACTAAAGTCATCATATATATTATACTCATGTTAAGGACATAATTTGGTCATCCAATTAAGGTATTACATTCCTATGCCGACAAATATAGGTTTCGGGTATTGGTCACAATGACTATACCTTCACAGTGAGCTATATAATTCCCTTTAGAGCCCAATTAAAACAGTTTGCACCTAACATTAATCATGGAGTCATTCATTAGGAATATTCACATTTCTCTAGTCATACTAAGACTTGCAAGTCATTCATACTATGATAAACATTATTATAAAACATTAAAGACTCCTTAACTTCATCACTCAAAATCATGCTTATCATCATCATTAGATTGCATAAAATCTCAAAGCAGTCATAAAGTTTAATACTTTAAATATTTCAAAAGAAATGGGGTATCATCTTTGTTCATCATCTTCTTGCAAAGCCTTTTCAAAGGACTTAAAATTCATGATTTGAATCATTCATAACTTTCCATGTTCCAAATATAATTTAAGTTATCAAGAATCCTTGTTTATAATCAAATTAATCGTGTGGGTTGAGGTTTCTGAAATTAACTTCATACAAGTTTCATAATCATTGTGAAAAAACAATTTGTCAATTTCCCCATTACTATGAGACTCAAATGTAGTTCACAATCCAACATTTAAACCATGAATGATTCATTAAAAATAAGGAAAAACAATTCAAGTGTTCAACAACCGAAAATCCTCAACCCTAGTTTGAGTCAACATTAAAGAATATGTAATAAATTATGCAAATTTAAACAATAGTACAATAAATAAAATAGGGAGTGTACAACCTGCCTTTTTTATGGAAGCAATTTGAGAAGAACTTGAGTTTGAAGCCTTTTAAATTGAACCTTGTGAAGAAACCCTAGATTTGTTTCTCTTGGGAGTGGAGAGGGCCTAAAAATTCAGAAAAGATTGCAGGAATTTCTCAGTTGACAACTAAGTTAATATCCTGTCAGTTTAGAGACAACTGATCACCCTAGTCATCAATCTCCATCTAGATTTGGCCATTTACTTGTCAAGGTTAACGGCTTGAGTAGACATCTTTTCAACTTAGTCGTCACCTTCTGGTAGGCATACACTCCCAAGTAAAATGAGCATAATTTTCTACAATGATATCAGATTAATGTGAAATAACATGCAATGGAATGAATATTTGAAGATCATTCGTTTGGTATATAGTAGGATACCTAAATCTTTATATTATAGGATTAATGATCATTTTAAGTTTACTCAAGTAGGAGAGTTCACTTAAACTCAATCGATAGAGAAGTTCTCAACTCATCTTTGAGTTAGGACATTTTTATGATCTCAATTCATCACCAAAGATGTTCTCACACCAGTGAATTGATCGTCACACTTATATTGACATAGAATTATTTGGTTCAGGTTTATACACGTAGGGATGACTCTTTGAATTCTTCCCTGAATATATAGGTGCTACAGTTTCTCTATATCTAATTCACAAGAATCCAAGTAGAAATTTGTGTCTACAAAGTACTACTTTGTCTCAACAAAAGGATTGATATCCACAATAATTTAACAACTTCACTATACTTCATATAATTTATACATTGATGTAAAGTAGATGACATCACCCTATTTTCATGAATCTGGAGGAGTCCAAGAAGTAAGTTGAATGATATCTTCGTATCTATAACATGAATCAAAATGTTTGAATTCATGTTGCCAGTGGTCAATCTGAGAAAAATCTTCCCCAGGGCCCATTGTCCTCCTTGATTAAAGACTTAGATCGTTATGTTGCACTTTGATGCTTTATCAATAGAGATTCCAAGCCTTCTGAGTACCATCTTCAGCATGATATTGACTATCAAACCATCATCAATCAATATGAGATTGAAATGTTATTCTCAAATAGCTCATACAAGAAAAGGTTGTTTATGTAGTTTAGACCCAAAAAAAAATCATTATCTGTGGGGGAAGTTGTAGAAAAACATAATGGGACTTATCTATTAGCATGATATTCTAGTGCTATTAGTGGACAACACTCACTTTGCTTTTCGTTATTTTCCCTATGAAGGAAATTACATTCGTATCACTAATTTGACTATCTTTAAGGAATTTTTCATCGAAAGAACTCATGCAATGTAATAGGCCTCGAACGTTCTAAGGCAATGAATCATCATTCTTCTTTCTAGTACCAAACTTAAAATTTTGTAATAGTTGTAGATGCTCCACGTTACTCCTCATTACTCTTGGCTTAGGAAGTTCTATCCTCAAAAATGCTTGATATCTCCTTTCCTTATGAGAAACCAAGGTTGAATTGAACTATCATTATCTTTAGAGTTGTCATTTGTCTATAGTGAAACTTCAAGAGTTTTCCTTGGAAAATCTACTTCAACCGACTCAAAACTTCCAAATTTCAAGAAGATTGAGCTTGGTATAGTCTACGACATTGAACACTTTTCTTTCTTGGGTACAACATTGTCACAACCCAAACTGAGGCCCTGATCGCAACGAGCATCTCGAAACGTGAAGGAGCGAGCACCTTTTGCTATCTGGCAATCATGCACACCATTCATATACTTTGAATAAATGTGAAACAATAAACAAGCGGAACCATGGTCATTTTCTGAGTTCAACTGAACTATACAGAATTTAATTTTTAAACATTCGAAAACCACATGAAAACTAGTCTGTGAAATCTCTAGCAATACGAAAATGAACATCTATTTGACAACTGGCACAAAGCCCTATTCGGACAATGAAAGATAAATAAAATAGCAATTTTCCAACAACCAAGGCCTTCCAAAATAAGGGAGGATCACCAACTGTGAACTACAGACAAACAATCTACTGCTTAGTGGGACTTCGAGACTGTACCTCAGATCCTGAAAAATAGGGGGTCGGTAAAAATGTATTAGTACGTAGAGAAATCAAAAATAATGTACTTTTATACAACATAAGATAGAGAATTCATAAACCACACTACATACAATATATGAAAACACATGGGCATACTTAAAAGACTTCAAAATATTTCGTTGAAAATACAACACACTCTTTGTCTTACTTCTGAGCTAGGTGGTACACCCTACAATTACGATATTCTATGGGCTATATGGAATCCGCCCTTGACTCGGCGGACAAACCCCCAACTCATGTTTTCCACAAAGGTTGGAGTTTCTGATTTTGATACACCACAGGGCACTAAGCCAGCATATAATCCATTTTTGGGGATATAATAACCCGTATCGGCAAAAAATGGATTCGAGAAATGAGTTTTTAGAAATCGTGCCTTATTTGGGTAATCACCTAACATATCTTAGCCCATTTTTAACATTTTAAACATGAACCTTTCTGAAACCAAATTTTGAAAATATGAATAATATCTGACTTCTATTCTGTTCTGAGTCTGTTATGGCATTATCTGTCTTGGTATCGTCATACCAAGACTTGCAGGTCATATATTCTAAGACATATATTATCATGCTACAAAACTTTCATTCAAAACAAAGTGTTTGGACCACCAAATCATGCAAACATTACAAAAGAATTCTTCTATTGAAGTACATGAAAATTTATGTAATGATTCTCTCTTTTAATTCTTAAACATGTGGTGGTCATTTACTTCATAGCAAAACATGCAATTCTTTCAATTATCATCTTTAATACTAACATACAAGAAATATCCCTATCTTCAATTCACAACCAACATAAAGTTCATAAATGATAGTAAACCCTTGGTTCATGCTTTAAGACATGGAATTGAGTAACCCATACCTTTTAAATCAAGAAATAACACAATGAGAGAGGGAAATATGTTATTCATTCTCTCAATTCATATTTCAAAACTGAACACACATACATACATATACACGACTAAAAATTCAAGTCTAAGGGAAGGCCTCAAGACCAAAACATTCGCAATGCATACTTCTTAATGTAATTCGAAACCCTTCATAAACATATGATTTATCAACATTCAAAACCTTACTAAAAAGATTTCATCATACCCAATTTGTTTTGGAAAACCCCACTTACCTTTGATTGCTTAGTTTGAAGAATAGAATCTGAATCTTGACAGTTTCTTGGAAATCTTGAACTTAAAGGTTGATTCTCAATCTTTGGGAGAGAAGCTAGGGTTTTGTTTTAAAGGAATTGAAGTAAATTTTGGCATACTATGCCCTAATCACAACTTAATTTTGTGTTATGGTTGAGATAGAATAAGAGAAAAAGACTGAAATACCGTTCTGGACACGAAAAAGTTATTAAAACAAATTGGGCACCCAACGCGTTAAGTGATGCACCGTGTCGTTCCCTACTAATGTGATTCCTGGCACGATCCATCTACATCATGTTGGCGCACTGTTTTGATCCTCGAAACATGTCTCAAATGTCATCCGAATAATATGAAATTTCCCTAAGACAGGAATATTGATTTAAAAATCATTGAAGTTTAGGAGATTAGAATATGACTAAGTCCTTTTTAACACTGAAAAAAATTTCAGGTTCTAAGTCCTCTGTTCATGCTACTAAGGGTGGTACTAAGCCGAGAATGCTACAGGGCGTTACATTATGCCCCCTTGCTACATTCATCCTTGAATGATGGCTTGGGACTCTGACAAGCACAATTTCAAGCACACTATGGAAAATACAAAGAGAATAGTATGTGATTCGTACCTTCTATGTCGCCATCCACAGTCTCAAAGATGTTTGGGTATCTAGTACACATGTCATCTTCTGACTCCCAAGTAGCTCCCTCCACTTTCTGATTCTTCCACAATACCTTAATCAAAACTAATTCCTTGCTTCTCAGCTTCAGAACTTGGTGATCAAAAATGGAAATGGGTTCTTCTTCATATGAAAAAGGAGTCTTTCACATTAATCTTCTCTACAGGTAATACTAGGGAATGATATCCTATGTACTTTACCAACATGGACACATGGAATATTTGATGTACAGAAGCCAGGATCGTGGGAAAATCTGACTCATAAGCAACCTCACCTATCCTTCTCATAATCTAATATGGTCCTATAACGAGGTCTAAGCTTCCCTTTCTTTCCAAAATGCATGACTCCCTTTTTAGGGGAGACCTTTAGGAACACCCAATCATCAACCTCGAATCTTAAATCTTTCCTTCTAACATTGGCATAAGACTTCTGGCTACTCTTGGCAGTCTTAAGTCACTCCCTAATGATCTTCACTTTCTCCGTCGCTTGATGAACAATGTAAGTCCCAAATAAGCGAGCTTCACCCACTTCATAGCATCCAATTGGTGACCTACCTATTCACTTATAAAGTGTTTCAAAATTATCCATCTGAATATGAGAATGGTAGCTATTATTGTAGGTGAATTCTATCAATGACAAATGATCCACCTAACATTCTTTGAAGTCAATTACATAGTATCTCAACATATCCTCAAGGGTCTTAATGGTGCATTCATCTTGCCCATTAGTTTAACGGTGAAAGACGGTACTCAAGTTCACTTGGATGCCTAAACCTCTATGAAAACATCACCAAAACTATGAAGAAAATTGCATACCTCGGTCAGATATAATAGACATCGGAGTACCATGCAAATAGACTATATCTCGAATGTACAATCTAGCATAGTCATCCCCCAATAAATCATCCACACCAAAAGAAAATGAGCGGACTTGGTCATCCGTTCTACAATCACCCAAATGGAGTCATATTGGTATCGGGACTTCGGAACCCTGTAATGAAGTACATGTTAATCATTTCTCACTTCCACATAGGCAGAGCTATCTCTTAGGAAGAGCACCTAGCCTCAAATGTTCTACCTTGACTTGTTGACAATTCAAACACTTAGAAAAAAAATTAGCAACATCACATTACATGTTGTTCAACCAACAAATATCCTTAAGGTCATGATACATTTTTGTGGAACCTGGGTGAACGACATACCTTAAAGTGTGAGCTTCATCAAGAATTCTCTCTCGTAATCCGTCCATATTCGGCATACAATACCTACCATGATACCTCAAAATACCATCCCCTCTAATTTCAAATGCCATTACCTTCTGTTGAACAATATCTTTCTTAATCTGCATCAAGATATGGTCTTCAGCCAACTTCCTTAACCTCAGCACATAGAGAGGACTTTCCTATCTCATGAATAATTAATCCCCCATTTTCAAAACCCAGAAGTCAAACTCCCAAATTTTCAAGATGGTGAATAACTCTTACCATCTCTCTATTTCTTTTCTTAACATGAGATAGATTTCCCATTGACAACCTACTAAAAGTGTCAGCGACCACATTGGCCTTGCCTAGGTGATAGTGCAGGCTCATATCATAATCCTTCAATAGTTTTAGCCACCGCCTCTGCCTGAGATTTAGTTTTTTCTATGTGAAAAGTTACTACAAACTTTTTTGATCAGTGAATATATCAACATGCACCCCATACAGATAATGCTGCCAGATCTTAAGTGCAAACACCACAACTGCTATCTCTAAGTCATGAGTGGGATAATATTTCTCATGCACCTTTAACTGTCTAGATGCATACATGACCACCTTACCATGTTGCATGAGAACACACCGTAGTCCTACCCGGGACGCATCATAATACACCATAAAGCCCTCTGTAACCTCAGGAAGGGTCAAAATTGGTACGATCGTCAACTTGTCTTTAATTTCTCGAAGCTATTCTCACAAGAGTCACACCACAAGAATTTTGATTTCTTTTGAGTCAATTTAGTAAGTTGAACTGCTATGGAGGAAAAATGTCATAACCCAAGCTGGGGCCCTGGCCGCGACAAGCATCCTGAACCATGAAGGCCCGGGTGACCCATTCTATATGGAAATCATAAACACCATTCACATACAATAAGAACAAATATGGAAAGTAAACAAATGGAATCATGGTCTTGTTCTGAATTCAATTTAACAAAACTGAATAAAATACATAAGTATCTAGACAATATATACTTCAGTCTGCGAAATCTCTAATACATCTGAAATTAATAGCTTGTCTAAAAATGGGATACGTCCCACAGTCAAACCATGAATAAAAATAAAATAACAATAACAAGTTCAAATACAATCCTTCCAAAGTAAAGGAGGCTCACCAGCTACAAACTTTTGACAAGTCAATCTACTACTTAACAGAACCCAGGACTATCTCAGAATCCTGAAATATAGGGGGTCAATACAGATATACTAGTATACAGCGCCATTTAAAATAATGTATTTATATATATATATATATATATATAAAATAGGTGAGAGCAAGTCATGAAACATCATGCATGTAATAGTTAAAAACACATGGGAAATCCTTTGAAAATCATAAAAAAAATGTTATCAATGTGGTTCTAGTCTTTGTATTACTTCTAAGTTAGGTGGTATACCCTACAACTCTGAAATTCCATGGGCTATATGGAATCTGCCCTTAACTCGGCAGAAAAGCCCCCAACTCGAGGTTGCCACAAGGTTTGGAGTCTCTATCTCTTTTACGCCACAAGGCACTAGGCCAGCTTATAATCCTTCTAGGGGACATAACAACCCATATCGGCAAAACACAGTTTCGGGCAATGAATTTTCTAAAGTTGTACTTTCTTCGGGTAACCACCTAACATCTTTTTGTGCCCATTTTTAACCTTTTTTAGACATGTACCTTTCTAAATTTAAATCTATAAATTTAAGTGAAATTTGATTCTATTCTATTCTAAGTCTGTTATGTCATTATCTTCTTTGGTGTCATCACACCAATACTTGCAAGTCATGTTTGAGCCATTCAATATAATATTACAGTCTTCACTTTGAGAACATTATTTTCAGGCCACCAAACTATTCAAATATTATAAGAGGATGCATATAGTGAAATTCATGAAAACATAGGGAAAGATCCCCAATTTCAATTCACAAACACGTGGTGGTCACTTCTCGTGTAATAAACCATGAAATTCTTTCATTAATCTTATTTGGCATTTACAAACCATAAAATGCTTATAAAATACAAAATCACCCTCTCTTTAATTCACAGACTAGATCAAGTTCAAAACAATATTTAAAAGACATATCTTATGCTTTCAATCATGAAATGTCACAACCCATAACATGTGAAGTCAAGAAATAATGCAACACGAGAAGGGTTTAATCATTCACGCTCTGAATTTAATCCTGCTAAACTGAAAATCCATACTTACATATATACATACAAAAATCAATTTCAAGGGGAGGCCTCAAGTCCAAAACAACTTGTATATATCAATAAAAAGGTTTCCATTATTGGGATATTCAAAACAATTATTCAAATCCTCGTTATAAACACCATAACATGCTTTCAAAGATCAACAAAACCATAGTTTATGCCCATAGAGTTTTAATAATAGCCCCACGTACCTTAGACTATATAATTTTAAAGATGAAACCCGGAACTTGATAGATGGAACACGGATGTTGATTTATTTTCTTGGAATTCTTGATCTTATGGATGAGCTCTTGGTCTTTGGTGAAAGTATTAGGGTTGTATTTTTGAGAGGAATTGGGTAATGAGGCATATAATGCCTTTGAGGAATGAATTTTACTGGTTATGGGTGGATTTTGGGTGATATAAATTGTCCTTTGGATGTTTGAGGGTTTAGGGGAAAAGACCAAAATGCCCCATGACCCTTACGAAGCTCAAATTGTGCAGGAATAGCACCCACATCGCGACCCCTAGTTTGGTCAAGTAGCCCTTGCATCGTGCGGCTATCGCAACCCCTTACTGCCTCATAAAAAAATGGCATAACTTTTCACTCGGTTAGCGGATTTAGGCAAAATTTCGATCATTGGAAAGATAATTCGATATTCAACAATTTGGTGGGTCTTTATCTGCGAAATTCTATATATATACAAAGTTATACTTATTCAAAGATGACCCTTGTAGAATCAAATATCCAAATTTTGATGAATGAAGGGTTCTTAGCTCAGCTTTGCTTTAGGCAATTTCTATGAACATTTTTCACCTCATAATCACTTCATATACTGTGAGAAAGATCAGGATACATGAATTTAAATAAAAACCATTTACTTAGAGGTTACACATGAAGGAACAACGGTTTTATTTGTAGCTCGAAAATGCGGATGTTACATTATCTCCCACTTGGGATCATTTGTCCCCGAATGATGGTTTACAAACCATAAAATGCTTATAAAGAAAAAAAATTGCCCTCTCTTCAAATCACAGAATAGATCAATTTCATAACAATATTTACAACACATATCGCATGCTTTCAATCGTGAAATGTCATAAACCATAACATGTGAAGTCAAGAAATAATGTAATATAAGAGTGGTTTAATCATTCATGCTCTCAATTTAATCTTTATGAACTGAAATGAATACTTACATATATACGCACAAAAATAATTTCAAGGGGAGGCCTCAAGGCCATAACAACATGTATATATCAATAAGATGATTTCCATTATTGGGCTATTCAAAACAATTGTTCAAACCCTTGTTCCAAAAATCATAACATGCTTTCAAAGACTAACAAAACCATAATTTATGCCCATTAAGTTTTAAGGACATCCCCACGTACCTTAGACTATAAAATTTGAAAGATTGAACCAGGATCTTGATAGATGGAACACGAAGCTTGTTTTTTTTCTTGGAATTCATAATCTTAAGGATTATTTATTTATCTTTGGGGAAAGGATTAGGGTTGGATTTTTGAGAGTAATTGGGTAATGAGGCATAGCATGCCTTTGGGGAATGAATTTTAAGGGTTATAGGTGGATTTTGGGTGATATAAATCATCCTTTGGACGTTTGGCGGTTTAGGGGAAAGGACCAAAGTGCCCCATGACCCTTATGAAGCTGAAACTGTGTGGGAATAGCCCCTACATCGGGACCCCTAGTTGGGTCAAGTAGCCCTCGCGTCACGGGGCTATCGCGACCCCTTACAGCCTCACACAAAAGGTGGCATAAATTTTTACTCAGTTAGTGGATTTAGGCAAATTGGTAACGTTGGAAATCCAATTCAATTATCTACAATTTGATGGGTCTTAATATGCCAAATTATATATATAGAAAAAGTTAAACTAATTCAAAGATGACCCTTGTAGAATCGAATATCCAGATTTTAATGAATGAAGGGTTCTTAGCTGAACTTTTCTTTAATCCATTTATATGAATATTTTTCACCTAATAATCACTTCATGTACTTGGAGAAAGATTAGGATACATGAATTTAAATAAAAATCATGGAATTAGAGCTTACACAGATAGGAATGATGGTTCGATTTCTAGCTCAATAATACGGGTGTTACAAAAAACTCTCTACAAACCTTCTATAATACCCTGCCAGACCCAAGAAGCTCTAGATGTCAGTTGGAGTCGTAGGCCTGGGCCATTTAATCACTGCCTCAACCTTTTGGGGGTCAACTTTGATCCCCTCACTTGAAATAATTTGCCCCGAGAAAGCAATAGCACTAAGACTAAATTCACATTTGGAAAACTTTTCATATAATTCATGATCTTTGAGGGTCTGAAAGATAATTTGGAGGTGATTGGCATACTCCTCCCCACTCTTAGAGTAAACCAGGATATCATCTATAAAGACTATGAGAAACAGATATGGAAACTAATAAAACTCCTTATTTATTATTTCCATAAAAGTTGCAGGGGCATTAGTTAGTCCAAAGGACATAACTAAGAAACCATAATGGCTATATCAGGCTCGAAAAGCCGTTTTAGGAATGTCAGCCTCCCTAACCTTCAACTGATGATACACTGAACAAAAATCTATCTTTGAGAATCATTTGTCACCTTGGAGTTGGTCAAAAAGATCATCTATTCTAGGGAGAGGGTATTTATTTTTAACAGTAACCTTAATCACCTGACGATAATCTATACATAGATGAAGTGAACCGTCATTCTTACGCATAAAGAGCACTGAAGCACCCCAGGGATATACACTTAGACTGATAAAGCCTTTATCAAGAAGGTCTTCAAATTGTTCTTTCAACTCTTTTAATTTTTCAATAGCCATTCTATATGGAGAAATAGAAATAGGATGAGCATCCAACAACAAGTCAATGCCAAAATCTATATCCCTATCAAGTGGTATCCCTGGAAGATCATCAGGAAAGAATTTTGGGAATTTATTAACTATGGGAAAAGGTTGGAGGGAAGGACATTCAATACTAAAATCTTTGACCTGAATGAGATGATATAGGCCCTTTTTATAAGCTTTTGGGCTCTATGATAAGATATGAACTTCCCCCTAGGTGCTAAAGAATACTCCCCATTCATTAACTGGCTCATTTGGAAAGAAAAAAGTAGCTTTTCGTGTTCTACAGTCCAACATAGCATAACACAAATATAGATAATCCATTCCTAAGATAGCATCAAAGTCTACCATATCAAGTTCGACAAGATCTTCCATAGTATCACGATTATAGACAGACACAACATAATTTCTATACACCCTCCTAGTGATAATAGAATCACCAACAAGAGTGGAGAAAGAGAAATGTTCAAGAATATTTTTAGGTTTGAACCTAAAACGAATGGCCACTTAAGTGGTCACATAATACATATTAGACTTGGGATTAAGTAGCACGTACACATCACGGGAGAATATTTGTAACATTCTCGTGACCACATCTTGTGAAACCTCTGCATCCTGGTGATTAGATAAGGCATACAACCTTTTGTAACCACCTCCAGTAGCTGAAGTAACTCCCTTGGGTGGTAGAGGAGTTGTGGAATTTGTTTGATACTTACCATTACCAAAATTCAATCTTGCAGTAGGATAGTGTCTCTAATAATGGCCTAGCTAACTACAAGTATAATGCACCAACCTTCCCAACTGACACCTCCCTGGGTGATGTGTACCGCAAGTTCCACATTACGGAAAAGAGCTATGTGGCTGAGACACACTGACTTGGGACTGGGTACCCTATACTCCCAATCCATTATTGGGCTAAAAGTACTGGAACCACCGATAAACTAGAGTTCTAGGTGATCGGGTGCTAGCTGAAGACTGAGCATTGCTCCAAAACTTATTCTTTGTCCACTTATTACTAAGTTGTTACCTTGGTGCAGACTGTTATTCTAATCGGTGGACCTAGCTCTCTTAGTTTGCCTTTCTTTGTCTATTATCTCACCTAGCCTTTTCTTTTGTTCTTCAACCTACTGTATATGAACAAATAACATGGAGAACACCATAATTCTATTCATCATTGCCCCCTTGCATTCCAACACCAGATTATTCGAGAGACCGGATGCAAACTTCCTCATGCGAGCTCTCATATTTCCGCCAATTGTGGAGCACACCTGGACAGCTGGGTGAATTTCAATGAATACTCTTTAACACTTATTTTTCCTTGCTTCAAACTCATAAATTCTTGAGATTTTTACTATCTTAATTCCTGGGGAAAGAAATTGTCCAGGAAAGCAACCACTAATTGGCAATATCCTTCAATTGATAGGTTGCTAACTCGATCCCTTCAACCTCATTCACATGCATAACCCTAAAAATCTTCTCTAGTTCATCAATGAACCCTTAGGGGTACTCCTTAACCTCTTTTCCAATGAATAGATGTTAGTTTAGACTCATGAATTGACCAATCCGTGTAACCTCAAATGAAGCAGACACAAAACCGATATCTTCAGATTGATGTGTCTGAGAGTCCACAAGCTGAGCAATTATATGGATGGACTGTCCGTACTCCACATTAGAAACTTTCTCTGAGATGGATGGGGATGATTAACACCAGTCGGTGGAGCCCAAGGTGGACTCGTCAGAACTACAGGAACTCTCAAAGTAGCAATAAACTCTGGGGTACGATCTCTATTATGGGTCTACATCCCATGAGTAGGACGGACATCCTCAGCTTGGGTTTTTTGTTCATTGGTTTTATGATGAGGAATGATCAATTTCTAGAATATAGGAAATCGTAGATTAGAGGACATTCAAACTCCATAGCATGAACTAAATCATGAAAGTAAGAGAGACATTTCTAAATGCCTAGTATCTTCCTCCTTATAAGTATAGCGCACTACACACCTATAAAAAAGACTTTACCCGATGCAATTTTTCAAACACCCTAGGAACATTAACCGTGCTCTGATACCAAGTTTGTAATGACTCAAACTGAGGCCATGATCGTGATGAGCATCTCCAACCGTGAAGGCCTGAGAGCCCTTTTCTATATGGAAATCATGCACACCATTCATATACTATAAATAAATGCAGAAAAATAAACAAATGGAATCATGATCATTTTCTGATTTCAACTAAATAATATGGAATTTAATTCATAAATATTCAAAAACCCATAAAAACTACTCTGCAAAATCTCTAGCAATACGAAAACCAACATCTATCTAAATATCGGGACAAAGACCCTAGTCGGACCATGAAAAAATAAATAGCTATTGTCAAAAAACCAAGGCCTTTTGAAATAAGGGAGGCCCACCAACTCCAAACTTTGGACAAATAATCTAATGCTTAGTGGGACCCCGAGACTGTGCCTAAGATCCTAAAATATAGGGGGTTAATACAAATGCACTGGTACGCAGAGCAATCAAAAATAATGTACTTTTATACAAGATAAGTGAGAGAAATTCATAAATCATTTTACATACGATATATGAAAACATATGGGAGTACTTAAAATACTTTGAAATATTTCGTTGAAACCATGACTCACTCTTGGTCTTACTTCTTAGCTAGGTGGTACACCCTACAATTCTGATAATCCACGGGCTATATGAAAACCGCCACTAACTCGAAAACCAATCCCCTAACCCATGTTTTCTAAAAATTTTGGAGTTTCTGATTTTGATACTCCATAGGGAACTAGGCCAGCATATAATCCCTCTTAGGGATATGATAACCCGTATCAACAAAACACGATTTCGGGCAATGAGTTTTTTGAACTCGTAACTTCTTCGAGTAACCACCTAACATCTTTTAATCCTATTTTTAACATATTAAACATGCACCTTTCTGAAACCAAATTCTGAAAATCTGAATAATATCTGACTTCTATTCTGTTCTGGGTCTGTTATGGAATTATCTGTTTTTGTATAGTAATACAAAGACTTGAACGTCATATCTTCTAAGCCATATAGTATCATGTTACGATCCTTTTATTCAAAACAAAGTGTTTGGACCACCAAATCATTCAAATAGTACAAATGAATCAAAGTACATGAAAACTTATGCAAAGATTCTCTCTTTCAGTTCTAAAACATATGGTGGTCATTTACTTTGTAGCAAACCATGCAATTCTTTCAATAATCATCTTTAACATTTACAAACAAGAAATATCCCTTTTTCAATTCACAACCAACATAAAGTTCATAAATGATAGTAAAACCCTTGGTTCATGCTTTAAGATATGCAATTGAGTAAGCCATAACTTGTAAATCAAGAAATAACACAATGAGAGATAGAAATACATTATTCATGCTCTCAATTCATTTTTCAAAACTGAAAACACAAATATACATAGACACGAGTAAAAAATCAAGTCTAAGGAAAGGTCTCAAGACCAAAACATTCGCAATGCATACTTCGCAGATTAATTCGAAACACTTCATAAAAATATGATTTCTAAACATTCAAAACCTTACTAAAATGATTTCATCATGCCCATGTAGTTTAGGAAAACCCCACATACCTTAGATTACCAAGTTCAGAGAATGGAATCCAAATTTGGACTTGTTTCTTATAAATCTTAGCTTAAAGGTTGATTCTTAATCTTTCAAAAGAAGTTAGGGTTTTGTTTAGAAGGAATTTGTTAAAAAAATTCACATACTATGCCCTAATAATGGCTTGAATTCATGTTATGGCTTAGATAGAATGAGGAAAAAGGATTAAAATACCCTCCTAGACCCAAAAAAGTCATTAAATGAACTAGGCACCCGATGCGTTAAGCAACGCACTGCATTGGTCCCTACTGGTGTGATTCCTGGTGTGATGCATCGATATAATACTGGACCACTATTGTAATCATCAAAAAATATCTCAAACATGGTAAAAAAAAATTTGAAACTTCCCCGAGTCCTCCTCTTTACTCCCCCAAGTATGAATCAACTCAAAAATTTACATCTCGGGGTCAGGAAGATTGATTTAAAAATTGTTGAAGTCTTGGAGCTTAGAATATGTCTAATTCCTTTCTAACACTTAGAAAAATTTTAGGTTATAGGTCCTCTATGCATGCTAATAAGGGTGGTACTAAGTCAAGAATGCTATGGGGCGTTACAAAAATTAACATAGTTTGCTTCTACTATTTCATCCATGTCGATGATAATTTTTCCTTAACTTACTAACATCATGATTCTCTGCTTTAAGATTAATCACTTTCCAGTTGGGTGGCCAATGACTCGTTAAAAATTATCATATTTGGGATTGTTCACCTTATCGATTTCTTCTAACTTCTATGATTCATAAAGATCAATGTCTCTCTTGGCTATAAATTCATAAAATATCATAGGTATGTCAGAATCTAAAAATGTGTAAACCGTTGCTTTTAACTTTTTCAAGGTTGGATAATCTTTTCCTCCCTTTGATATTGCCTCAGGGTTTCATCTGCCTTTACCTTTTGCTTGTTTGTGACCTTCACAGAAGTTGCTTTCCATACCATGGATTCTTTAGTCTGAACCTTTAAGGTTGTACATTTTTTGAATTCCTTCTTTTCTTTTAGAAGATCAACAAAATGAGACACCTTCCCATGACTTGCAATGCTCCACATCAGGACATGTCCTCGTGTAGCATGTTTTTTAGTTATTCATAGTTTAATTCCTTGTAGTATATATAGAAGACCGCATGCATCTATTGAATGTATATTTCAATAACAGAGATTTCAGAAAGGTGGTCTTTATATTCTAAACTCAACAATATCCAACGATTTTGTAATACCCGGAAAATCAAAACTAATGTTACAGCGAAGATTCAATCTCATGGGAAGTACATTGTAGTTCCTTGGTAGTTTCTGGGTGTGTTTGATGTATATTGAGGCCTTAAATAACTCTCATCTATTATACGGATAAAAATAATACTTATCAATTGAGTTTTTTAGAAGAATATTGATTTAGTCAACTTCAAATGAGCTTATCTTTTATTCTACTAAGAATTTTCCATATCAAGTCAACCCAAATTGTAGGAAATTGAATTAGCTTTATAATAACGCCAATTTATCCTAAATTTGATAATCGAGTGAGAAGTTATGACACTTTTAGTTAAAGGTAGTGACCCGTCGTGATAAGGCCGCATCGGGGAGATGGCCAAAATCATGTTCATCCTTTTTAAGTGAAGCACCACAATTGGCACCACATCGATCCAAGGAGAAAAATCAGGATTGTTTGTTTCCAGTGGCGTAACACAATTGCACTGCATCGCGCCAGAGCTAAAACTTGAGATTTACGGTTCCAGTTCTAAGTTATAATTGTCCAAGGGAATTTAAGTTATTTCCCTTCACCTCATTCAGTCCAAACATGCAATTAAAACCCTAAAGGGGCATTATGTTCCCCATTACTCATAATTTTCCTCCAAGAAATTAATCCTCTCTCAAGAACAAACCCCTAGCCTTCACGATTCAAGATCAAATCTCAAGGAAAACCCCAAGAACTCTCATGAATTCATCAACCCAGGTATGTTAAATGTTTATCCATGGGTCCTTCCACCCATGTAGTCCAAGTATACAATTTTATGTTTAAAGTTGTGATCTTTACAAGTTATTGTGAATTTTAAATTGTGATTTTAACAATGAATTCCCATGAATTGAAACTCCATACCGTGTTTACGTAAAATTGTTGTTGTTATCAAACCCCACACATTTGAATAATGTTATTTGCTGATTTAAACCACAATTAGTGATATTGCCATTGAAATCATTCTATTAATTCAAGCTTTAAACTATTCACATGCTTAGCTTACACCATGCATATCAAGTGCTTGATGAAATGCCTACAAGAATTAATTTTGAATAAATTCTTTCATATTTTGTCCCCAAAGTTTTATTACTATTTCGCTATTATTGCTATCGAGTCCTGGGGGTTATGAATACTCGAAAACATAGTTATTTACTTAGTCTTAGTATCTTTAGAATAGGTTCAGATATGTTAATAGCATTATTAGTCTAGTCAGTTATCATAATCAGTTAAACTTAGAACTGTTTAGTATTCCAAGTCAATTTAGTTAGGAGTAGGATTTAGAACTGAGCGAGTTCAAGGATTGTGGCTTCCCCATCAGTTATGCAGAGTCGTTAGTAGTAGTCTCTGTACTCTAAAAATAAGTATCTAGCATTGGATTTGAGGAGTCACCTATCAATTTAGGCTTTAGTACCTCTCAATGGTCACCCATTAATTTAGGCATAGCACCCTTAATCTTTCTGGACAACATATCAGTAGATCTATCGTGTAGCTCCCAGGGTATACTCTCTGGGCGTTAAAAACTTGGTATCAAGGACTAATATTTTAAATTGTCCTAGCGAGTCTGAAATTCACATCATGTAGAGTCTGGTACATAGGCATGTAGTGCACCACACTTATAGACAAGAGGCTATGAGGCATTTTAAGAAAAGTTTCCCTTTTTTCATTATTCATGTCATGCTATAGAGCATTAGCTCTATTTAAAATCCCTTTCTAAGTCATCCATCCTTCTATGTACATTGAAATAGCCTCCCAAAAAGAACAAAAAAAAAAGAAATGGGAATCAACTCATACCTCCGCTTGTTCAGGAAAACCCCTTAAATGAGCATGTCTCTCATGCTAAATTTAGAGCTGCTTTCACTACTTTAGGTTATTTAGTAGTTGCTCAGAACAATCTATAGGTTGTTTTCCTATCTAGGCTTTTGATTCATGGTCAGCTAAGTGAGAGCCTAGAGCATAGACAAAAGGAGAGAAAGAATAAGAGGGCTAGAATAAGTAGTTTTAAGCCTAGGTCAAGGGGTAGTAATCATTCCCAATTCTATCAAAAATTCTCATTCCCAGCTCCCCATTAGCCAGTGTGCCAGTGCATGAGTTTAAGAATGATAGTCGAGATAGAGTAACAACCTCTAAGTCATAAGGTAGTAGGAAGGGTGTTCGTACCAATCTACTTTGCAGAGAATGTGATAAGATTCATAAAGGTGTGTGTAGAGTCGACAGTGAAGTATGTTTTATGTGTGGCGAGCCATGTCACAAAGTCAAAGATTGCCCAAAGAGTGGTTATCAGGGTCGGTCCAATAGTCCTCTAGTTTCATCTGATCACCTAACTCGGTAGGGTTCTGCTTCTAGTGCTACTAGTGGTTAGCATCAGAACAGGCTATATTTATTTCATTCCTGAAAGGATCAGGAAAGTTCTAATGATGTGTTTACGGGTATGTTACCGGCCTTTCATTAACATGTTTATGCCTTGTTAGATCCTAGAGCTTCTCTTTTTTTTTGTAACCTCCCATGTAGTTGTCAAGTTCAGTGTCAGTCCCGAAACCTTAGCAGAGCCCTTCTCAATGTCCACTTGGATGGGTAAGTCTATCCTTGTCAAATGGGTATATAGTGATTGCCCAGATACAGTATCCTAGTAAATCACTTTAGTTGATTTTAGAAATAGAGTAGTTTAGTTTCTGCTTCTCGATGAACCTGTCAGTGGATGAAGGGGTAGTACCTTAGTACTTAGGAGTCAGGCGTGATTTCAAATTCATTCTTAGAATCCTATGACAACCTACGATCTAGAATTAGAAGCATGATACCAGGAGTTTAGCAGTAGTAGTAGAGTTGGGATAGTGCTATTTGAATTTAAGAAGATTTTCTATTCCATAGGGCTAGTTGTATGAAAGGTGAATCAGTAGGCTTGAAATAGTGTATGCAAGAATTCAAGTTTAGTTATTCAAAATTATATGTTATTAATGTTGGTGTAGTGGTAATTCTCATGGTGTAGGGAAAATATAAGTTTAGAGAAGTGATACTTGTAGGCTATGATAAAAGTAGTATGGTTGATTGAACGCTTGGGGATATCCATGTTAAGTGTTAGAATCTATGTTTGAACCTTCAAAGATTGAACTAAAAGACCGAAGAGCTGAGAATTCTAAGTTAGTCGCTTCTTAAGTTGTTACATGATATTTTTGGGGATACAAAAAATTAATAGTTCTATCTCAGAAGGAAGTAGCAACAGTAGGGTTTTACACTTCTAGGTGCAGTCTTTCAAGGTGAGTTTAGTGTTTATGAGTATTGTTATATCTCGGATGCTTGAGTAAAGTGGTTTCAGTTCAGTTTAGAGTTTGTTAAGTAGTCCACTTACTTAGAATGATGGCTATAAGATAAGGGGGATATGGTAGAACAAGTGACCAAGTCAGGCTCTCAAATTCTAGTAGTGATGCTAGTGTGTTGTGGAACGAAACTAGGGAGGGAGATGCCCGACCCATGCTTATTTCAATATTTGTACTTCAGTTATTACGATATCTTCTCTTCCCTTACATGTTAGCTCTAAGATCATAGCTCATATTCGTAAAACTTTTATAAAATCATGTATGTTTCCTGTTCCTGGTAAAGAGTTCCAGTTCTTCCAGCGGTCTGAATCATGTTCCACAAATTCAGAAACTCCAAACTCAGGTTATATAGCCCATAACTTATGTATTCATGTTTTATATTATGCTCAATTCCCATAACTAATGCTACACTCTTAATGATTAGAGAAATTCAGATTATGTCATGTATATCCTCAGTTTAGATCTCTTGATGAATCAAAGATGTTGATATTCTATTCCACAGACCTCAGTTAAGTGTCAAGTTCTGTATAGTGTTCATTCATGCTTTAGGTCCTCATGCTTTAGCCTTTCAGTGACCTCTCCTTATGAAATAATATAGTGATGAGCAATTTCTTAGATGGGAGAGGTTGCATGTTTCATGTTAAGTAAATATTGTTGCATGCTTGTTTTACTTGAGGCTGTAGTTATGAAGATAGGTTTGAATTTTATGTTGGTGTGTGAGTGTATAAAGGCATTACGTGTTACTGAATGGCTAGTAAGAGATCGTATTTAGTTCTTAAAGGGGTAATCAGGATTATTTCTGGGATGGAAAATTATGAAAATGCAAAGTGTATTGAATTCATGACTCAGACTAGTATTACATTGTTATGTTTGCATTTAGTAGATTCGAGTGGGCTTGTACATAGTGGGAGAAAATTCAGTCTAGCTCAGCCTTCAGTAGGTAGAGTTATCCGTGCTCCTATGAGTATCTTCAGTAGCCTTAAGTATAGTGCTGTATTGAAGAAGAGTGGATAGTTGAGGGAGCATTTGGGGAGTATGTCTAGCTCGAAAATGGTAGTTGCATTATTTAAGGCATAGTAATTCTACTCTAGCTTATGTTTCGTAGGCCTATGTTCTATGTCCCAGAATTATATCCATGTTGGGATTCCTTATACAAATGTCCTATTCCGACCATGTCCAGGATTCCCTGCTCTCTAACATTATTAGAACTTCTTAGAAAGTGCATTGATGAAATACTCTAGTTAAGGATAAGCTTCGAGTATGAGTTTGTCCATAAGTCTAGCAATTCAGATTAGCAGTCAGACAACTTCCTATGGTTTTTTCGTCTTTTGATCTAGTGTTACTATCTAAAGTTTCATAAGTATATCCCTTCTAAGAAATAGTTTGTTCACATCCATGTAAATTATGACTCCAGTTCTGTTCATGCATCATATTTTAGATCCCAGATATTTAGTCATGATTCTGTCCGTAAGCGTTCCCTGCATCATTTTAGTTTTCCTAGTATTTCAATCAAGTCAGTATCATTCGGGGGGACGAACTATGCCAAGAGTGATATGTAATACCCCTAAGTTTTTCATGTTCTAAATCTCTTATCTTTTCTTCGAAAAAACAAATCTAGCCGGAGGTAATGGTTACTCATAAGTTGACTCTCTTATTCTTATCTCAGCCTTATAACCATTCTCAGGTCCCTGCATGTGTTGAAGAAATCAGTTAAGTTCATGATATCTAGTTCATGTATCTTGTTTCAGACTTAGTTATCATCTCATGTTCCCATTCATGCATGTTCAGTAAATGATGAAAGATTCTTCAGCACTCTCAACTTAAGGTAACAACTTTCCTTATAATCTCTCTTTTCCAACCTTAGCTTCAGTTGCAAATGATTCTCATGTCAGTCATGCATTGGTACGACCAATTCAGTCATGTATCATGTTTCAAACTCAGTCATGTAATCACATTTTCATCACGTATATTCAGCATGTAATGTTAATTCTTCATTGTTTTCAGCTTAACCAATCTTATTCGAGAACAAGTGATCACAAGGAGGAGATATTATAATACCCCAAAAATTAAAATCAATGTTAGAGCCAAGATTCAAGCTCATGCATAGTACATTTTAGTTTCTTGGTAGTTTCATGAGTGAGTTTAATGTATGTTGAAACCGAATTTTTGCCCTCCAAGAGTAAATTTAATACTGAGTTTCTTTGGTTCTTAATAAAATCAAAATATTTATTTCATCTGAATAAAAAAAATTTCAAAATATTTTTGGTACATAATTTTGCCATTTTTAAGAAGCAATTATATTATCGTATTCAATTATATGAGATTATACAATTTTATTACTTAATATTTATTTTATGAAATATCATATTTTAATCAAAGCATATTTTAAAAATAAATTTAAATGACTAAAAATCTTGATCTAAATATAATTTATTTTCAAAATAATTTATTTGGATAAATATGTGTTAGATTTTATTAAATTGAAAAGCTCGGGATTAAACAAGGTATTAATTCGCGTCGAATTTTGATTTAATTTAGTCAATTTATTAAATTTTGACCACAATTGAAATCAAATTGGTCGCATTAGCAATAAATGGACCAATTTAATTTTAATTTAATCAAAATACAAATTAAACTTGACCAAGTTCTAAATTTTAATTGGGTTTATGTTTTAAATAACCCCCAAAATTTAAACACATCATCTACCCTTTCAATTAAACCAACCAATTCACCAACCCAAGTCCAATTAACCCCTCATCAGGCCCAAACAGCCTCCACAACACACCAGCCCACTTATCAATGACCCGACCCACTCTTCTTTTCTCCCTCAAGACCACAAGGCAGCATCATCGACAAATAGCAACAACAAATGACAACACCAACCTCAGAGTTAAAAGCAACAATACTCCGACTTCAACGTCAATTCAAAGGTGACCTGACCCGACGCCACTAACCAACTCCAATATCAGCAAAAATGTGATCCGGCCCTTCCCCACAAGCAGATCACGTGGATCCGTACTAAGAATGTTTGAGAATGTGGTAGGAAACGTTGAGGTGGCTTCTCCAATGGCCAAATTCGTACAATTCTTACGTATTTATTATGACTTCATTGATCCTTTGTTGTAATTCATTTTTCCCAATTTTTATTGGTCTACCCACTTTAAAATCTTTAAAAAAAGTTCAAAATTGGTGCAATTTATTAGCTGAAAATCCTATCCTAAGCCAAAATCCTAGATTCCCCATCTTTTTTAATGACAAATTTTGCCTCCCTTGATTTGGATGATGCCACATCGGTTGGGAATGCAAAGCAGTCTCTTTTTTTCCTCTATAAAAATCTCTCTTTGGAGCTGAAATACTCAAGTCTTGAAAGGTGGAAAAACCCTTTGAGAATTTTTTATCTCATGAAATTCGTTGAAAAAATTAAAGATTTTGAGTTGATGATGATTTTTTTTTGGTGGTGGCTAATTCCGACGAAGTTCGTGATCCCGTTTTGCTGCCCCAAAGGAGGTAACACCCTTTTTTTATTTTAAACTGTTGTTATTGTTTTCTTTGTTTCTGCTTCACCTCCTTCTTTATAATGTTTTTGTTGTTGCTTGCTTGCTGGGAGTAGTTGTAGATGGCAATGAAAGCTGTAAGATTAGTTTGTTATGTATTATTTTCTTGGAAACGATGGTTGTGTTATAATCTTCAGTTCAATTTTTGAATGAGTTCATTGTCTTGTGTTAATGGTGTCAATTAGCTGCAATAAACTGGTTTAGCAATTACCAGTATTGAGTAGCAGTAACTTTACTACATGAATTAATGAGTACATATATGTCATCGAGAACCTACAGTTTTGTGGTCTAGTTCACTGTCTTAGCTTCTAGTTTTGTTGATTGAACACTAAATATGGTTTCTTTGGTTTAGCACCTCTGGCAATTTCTTGTCTTTTCTCTTCTATTAGTATTTTTATTAGTTCAAATGTTTGTTTTCACTGGTTGTGCTTCATGTTTCCAATTTATTTCCCTCTTATTTTGGTTATCGATACGTCATTCCAAGTTGGAGTACTATTTTCTGTGCTTTGAGTTCACCGTTTGGCGTACGATATCGTGAGAATGTGGCTGGTCATTATACTTATTTTGAGTGGTTTGTAGGATGAATTTTGTTTGGTGTTTTGAATATGATCATTGCATAATATTGTGATTTGAACATTTCTTTTCTAAACTAATGATTCCCCAAGGATTCTCTTGACGTATGATACCAATTATAACTTGTCAAAGAGGGGATGAAGTATTTGCTTAGTTCTTCCTTTTAATAAAGACTAGACAATAAAAGGAAGTGTCTCAATCGCCTGTTGTTGTTCCTAGAAGTTACTGTAGAAGATTTGAGCGCCTTTAGTTATTTGACTAGATTCCTTTGATTGTTTCATAACCGGTATTTACTTGAGATCAAGCTTTTTTCTTCTTTTTGTTTGAATAAGCTTCCCTTAAGTTTATTTAATCCAATAAAATGGTTGCCTTTAATAAATGACCAAAAGTTTTTTTCTTATAAATTGGAATCCTTATTTCGTGTTTTCCCTATTGGCTGGAAATTAATTGTGTATGTCACTTGTGTCTGAATATATGCGATCATTTTCTTTCGTGTGGTGCTTAGTCTCGCAAATCTGAGATTCCAGTAGTTTACTTTAATAGGCTGGATTTTTTATTCTTCTCATTACCAAAGGTTAATACTAATTTATTTGAATAGAAGTTTCTCTGAAAGATCATCTGATTGTCCAAGAAATATGTTTGTTTTCATATTGTTGTGGCTGACCGATTTAAATATATTAAGTAAGCTAGTTTTTTTACAATGTGCTATTTTTTATTTATTTGAATGTTTGACATATATAAGTCTGTCTGTTTTGTTTTCTGAGGGGTACCTATTGGTCTTTGTTTATTATGAAGTACTGCATGGATTGCTTTTGGTTTTTTCTTTAGTTCTTTTTTTTTCCTCTTTTGGAATTTGGTATTAGCTTGACTTCTTGGCTTATATTTGTTAGGAACATGTTCATAGGTTTCATGTTTTAACTGTTCATTCGTTAAAAATTGTTAATTTCCTATTAATACGCATCATAGTTGGCAAGACAATCTTGTTTTCTTGAAAGCTTGGGTTTTGAGTTTAACCTGTCCAAGCTTGTAGTAAAAATATATATAATTCTTCATTCATATGGCTTCTTGATGGTATGTTGATCAAAAAGTTATCTTGAATCAATGAATTCATTTTTTTGGTTTCTTTGTTAAAGTTTAGCATAATTAACTTGTTAACCTTATTGAAATATCATGATGACATAATTCCCTTTGTTAAAAGTTGTTTATACGCCTTAGAATATAGCACTCAATTAATCATAGTGAAAATGTTGTTGGAAATAGCGTTGATTATCCTTTTCAATCGTATGACTACATTATGCTATTTTGTTTGATTCTTATGCATGAGCTTGCTGCATGTTTTTCTTAGGTTCCTTTAATGTTTTATTCGCTCTCTTTAGAATATATATTAATTTCTTTATCTTTTTCCTTGCATGAGCCCACCTTGGAGTCTAAATGTACTTTTTCTCCAAGCATTTCATAATGGGCCAACATGGCTCACTTTCTCGAGTCAAGCCCGAAAGAGAATCCAAAATCGATTACATAGTGCATGGCTATAAAAAGGCGAAAGAAGAAGAATGGTTTAAAGTTCCCTTGAAGCGGCTAAGAGACTTGAAAGTCTCGTTTCTTCATTTATTCATTTGTATTGTTATTCTTTTTTATTTATTCATTTATTTATTTCATTGCTTATTCATTTGGACCTCGAAGCCAAAGTTGTAAATTTAATACAGGTGAAGCAGATTTTGGGCCAACAGGCGCGAAAAAATAGATTTAGGACAAGTTATGGGTCAAGGCCCAACATTTAGATTAGGACAGGTGCAAGTTGGCCAAAAGACCAATTAGATTAGGACAGGGTCAATTGATTTAGGCTTAATAGCCTAAGTCTTTTATTTTCTCCGTTTTCCCTTTTACATGCTTTGTTATTAATTTGTTTAGACTTAGTTAAAATTCCTACTATATCTTCAAAATCTATTTTACACAAGTATTTTTCTAAAATCAATTACTTTTCAACAATCAATCTTTCTTTTTGAAGTTACTAAAAAGATATTTTAAAACATTCCGGATAGCCGCAAGTTAGCGGACACTCTTGGTGCCTTAACAACCTTCCAAGAGTATTAATAGGAACTGCTTACTTAGAATCTTCAAATTTTAGACAATTTTTTTTGTTTTGGATCATTTAAAGTATCTTATAATGGTTTGTTAATTCCTTTCAAAAATTAAGTGGTGACTCTTAGAAAGTCAAAATTTCTGCAAAACTGAAATGGCGACTCTGCTTGGGATATTTAACTAGGTTCTAACCAAATGTTTGATTTCATCTTTTGACTAACTGTTTTATCGCTTACGTGTTTATATGTTTCAATTTTGTGGAATTTTAATTATTACATCTCATATCATAATCCCGCATTGATTTATTAAATTATTTTGGGGTTTCATTGATGTCTCAGCCTCTGTTGTTCCCCTGTTGTTCAACTCCTAATAAAGTGTTGAAAATATGATGATTTATTAGCACGTAAGTCATCTGATGGCTGTTCATATTTTCAAACCCAAGTCGTCTGCCTGGATACCTGGTTGAAATCCATTCTAGACAGCTAGGATAAAGCTAAACTAAAATCTTATTTACGCATGAGCCTAGGATGATGCAATACCCGAGGGAGTAAAATTGCCCTGCATTTATTGACCCCAAGTCAATTACAGATGAATTGTATTTATATGTTGAAGAAATATATGCTTATTTAATCCAATCCATTATCCATTAGGTGTCGGGGCAAAAGCTTGCTTACTTTTGTATAAGGATGACTTAATCATACACCAATTGAGAGAGGAATCGAAGCAAGTCAAGCAAGAAATTGATCGATTTGGGCGATTACATTTAAGGCACAGCTATAAGAAATTGATCATCAACGGATGTCACCAATGACAAGAAGTAGACAAAGCTAAGAAGGCGAAAGCTGATAGAAGAAGCATTCAGGAGTTAGTATTTCCTATCCCCTGCGCGGGACATCGTTCTTTTTCTTATGTTATTTCCCTTTCCCTAAAGATTGTACCCTTTTTGTGCAACTTTTGCAGGCGTTTATGCCATTTATTTATGTCTATGAAATTGGAAGATAATGGATTGGCTTTAAAAGGGGCATATATTTTCTACATAGTTCATCAAGCCTAAACCCTTGGCTCAAAAGGGTCACCCTAGATAGGATACGCGTTATTATAATGTTTTTATGCGATATAACTGTCTTATGTTTTTATGTGTGCTTGTTTGAATCAAAGGCAAGTTTATTCTCTATGCTCATGTGGATCAATTTGGCTATGAGACAAACAACTCTATGTGGTTATTCCTTGTCAAGTATCTTCCATTACTACTCATAGATGGAAACTAACACATCTGTCTTTGAGTTATTTTACTTTACAGTTAATAGAAAACTACTCCGTGTTGAAATAAGCTGGCAGAACATCCTTACTTCACCCGATCAAAAGCGCATAAGATCCAATCCCCTAGTCATCATTCAAACATGACTAGAGTGACAAAGAAAATGCATTGACCATCAGGGACAATGTAATAGTGGAACAAAGCGAGATGATTGTTGAACTCGTGAGAAAATTGAAAATGCTTCAGGAGGAGATGAATCATACTCGAGATTTGGCTAACCTAGCCATCACTATCAATGCTCCTTCTCCAGGAGGACACGGGACTCCACTATAGATCCCTCCCCTTAGTACGCCTATTCTTGGGGACCATCCAAAAAACATATCGTTCATCTCCACTCCTCAACTAGTCCAGAACACCAATTGAGAAAATAAACCACATGTTTACCATCCACAAAATCCATACCTAACCTCAAAAAATCCATCTCTAAATCCATAAAATTCATTCCCAAATTCCCAGAACCTGATTTCAAACCCACCAAACCCGATTTCAAATCCATCAAATTTGCTCCCAAATCTATAAAATCCATCCCCAAATCCACCAAATATATCTCCAAATCAACAAAATTTATTTTCAAATCCGCAAAATCCTTCTCAGATCCCACCAAACTACTCTCAAATTCCACAAAACTTTTTCAATTTCCAAAACGTCCTCCCCACCTACCAACAAACTTTCTTTCATCCTCAAAATCAAGGTACCCTTCCAAATCCTCCTCACATTATCATATCTCCTGATATCTACAATTCTCTTCCTAATCTCGACATATACCATTACGAGGAGAAGGAGAAAGAGTGAAGGACCGAGCTTGAAATAAAGTTATTACCTCTAAATAAAGAGATTATAAGGACCAAGGAATCTCATGGGATGGGGGAAAATGATGGTATAGGTTACGATGATCTATGTGTTCTCCCTAGAGTAGATCTACCAGAAGGACACAAGGTCCCAAAATTTGAAGTGTTTGACAGTACTATAAATCCAATAGCCCATCTGAGAAGGTATTTTGATCAAATGGTGGGGGTAGGAAAAAATGAGACATTATTGATATGCCTGTTCAGCCGGAGCTTAAGCGGCGAAGCCTTATATTAGTTCACGTCTCAAGAGCTAAAAAAATAGACTAGTTGGAGGGCATTGGCTAAAGGTTTCCTTGATAGAGTTTTATTTAACATTGAAATAGTCCCTGACCGATACACATTAGAACGGATCAAGAAGAAGAATGATGAGTGTTTTTGACATTATGCCTTCCATTGGGGGAAGGAAGCCGCCAAAGTACAACCTCTAATGTCTGAGAAGAAAATGATATCAATTTTCTCTCATGCTCAGGAGAGAGAATTTTATAGTAGGATGGTATCCGCAATCAGGGCAACTTCTGCAGATTTGGTAAAAATAAGGGAATCGCTAGAGGAAGGCATTTGAACGGGAAAGATTGTCAAAACCCCAACATCATCTGAATCTTCTGCATTCTCAAAGAAGAAAAGAGAGGATATAACTGTGGTCTCTACTAATTTTGTGGATAAATTAAAGAAGAAATTCAAGACGAGGAATATTCTTTCCTCACCCCCATCTTCAAGTTTTCAGCCTGTATTCTATGCCCAATCCCAATACCAAGCTTCACTTCTAAATATTTTACCCCAGTTCCAAGTTCTGCAGCCAAATTATCTATCCCATGTTCAAGATACTCTTCCAAACAACCAAATTAACATCCAAGCGTCTCCAAACTATCATCAAGTACCTCCTTCCACTAATCAAAATCAGTATAACCCCCAACATCCAAACCTCAAAAAAGACCTCCATAAAACTTCATGTCACTGGCTGAAAATCGCACCCAACTCTTTGGGAGATTGAAGGATGTCGGTCATTTATAGCCTATCTTGCCAAAGCTTATTAATCCCAACTCTCAATTTTATCATGTCGATCAAAAATGTTTTTATCATTCAGGAGCGGCGGGGCACAACACCGACGATTGTGTTATCTTTAAGCATAAGATTCAAGATCTGATTGATCAGAAGGTCATCACGCTTCAATCGCCAGCACCAAATGTCAACATTAATCCATTGCCTAATCATAAAGGAGCTATGTTAGCATGATCAAAATTACAAGCGAATGGGTATCTAGCAAGACTATTACTAAGGTGGATTCGCAAACATCCAAAAAGACAAAAGGAATAGAAAAGATAGAAAAAGTCGTGGCTGCTTAGAGTGTTTTGAGTAAGAATTTGGAAGAAATCATTGAGCCCATTATGTTCCTATAAAAAGCATCTAAGTATGGGTTAGGATACTAGCAAATAGAGGAGGATAAGATTAAGGATAAGTCAAAGATGAGTATTCCTAGGCCCTTGATGCTCTTGTACCAGTCATTTCCCATGCATGAGATGTCAAATGATGATGGTCTTGGGGATGGGATAGGAAATATATTCGAGGGATGTAATGTTGAACCAGAAGACATCCCAAAGTTCAGTGGGGTGAATAAGGTTTCACTAGGAGAGGATTTGCAAAACTGGACCTCCACTCAATTCATAACTCATCGCCCATCATGATAGATGAGAGGGCAATTACTAGTAGTTTTAAAAATTAGTGTTGATTCGGAGGAGGCCCTGTGATCTACTTTTTTATATTTCAAATTTTCATTCTGTGTTTTATAGCTTTCAAAAAGGCATGGATCAATATTTACGCGGGTCATGAGCCATAGTTTTTATCTATTTTCCAAAAGGCCTCCCTTCATTTAAGAATTTATTTTTGAAATATATTATATTATTGTCTTTACTATCTTGTTATCATCTAACTTGGTTTGTTTTAACAGGGTAATTTAAAGCCTGCCAATGTCATGTCATGTCAAAGGTTAGATGAACAAAGCAAGGGAAATAACGATGAATAGAAAATGGCGATGAGGAGTAGTTAGTGGAAGATATAATAGAATTTGAAAACTGAATGAAGCCCAATCTGGAGGAGTCCTAATCCTACCTGAGATTGATGGTCAAGAGTGGACCTAACCAATCAATTCTGATTCAGTTAAAAGACACTGTTTTTTAAAGATGTTTTAGTTTTTTGTTTCCTTGCCTTATTTGTAATCTCCTTTATGATAGTATCTATTTTATGATGCATAATTTCCTAGAATCCCTTTGCTTTCATGTACAAAGTACGTTTGACCTGAATTACTAAGAAAGGAATACGTAGGTGGCCTAAGTCGTCTTCAGCCAACCCCTTAGGACAATTTACATCTTTTTTTTAAGTATGAACTATGTGATGACCTGAATTTTCAAGAATGAGATATGTAAGCGTCCTATGTCGGCTTTGGTCAACCCATTAGATTTTTCTATATATCCCTAGATTAACGTGAACTAAGTTTGACCTGATTCCTGCTTCAATAGGACACCTAGGCGCCCCAACGGCTCGGTCATACAACCACAGGAAATGAAAACTGGGGTAGAATTTTCTAGAAGGAATCTCAAAAATTCATAATGATGAAGATCATTATGCAACAAAGAGAGCGAGGACCAACAAAGACTTCGGATCCTCTCGATTTGATGTCATCTCAAACAACTTTAAACTGGGGAAGAAATTTTGAGGAAGGCTTCAAAATTTCCACCAAACACTGGAATATATTTCAAATTCCCCAGCACCAGAGGTCAAAGTCAAACTTTTGAAGTCACCAGCTGCGACAAAGTCTAGGTAGACAATTTCCAACTATGACAGAACTATTTTAAGAATCCCTCAACATTGATGATGAGTTTTGGAAATCCTCCATCGGATATAGTCAAATCCAAGAGGAAGACGTTTGTTGAGTTAGTACATGACATAAATGGCAGATATTTTCTAACGCTTTTTTAGAAACTTTCAAAACTATTTTCTAAAATTAAGACTATTTTCAAAAATCTATTCAAATCTTTTACTTAGTGATTGCATAGACGTTTATTGGAGCAAGAAGCCAGAGTGGAGGTACCAACATGATGGGGGACCAGAAAGATGGCGAGGATCAAATCGAGGAGTGAAGGAGGTCAAAACGGAGTAATTTCACTCAAACTAATCATTTTCTATGAATGCAAGGATCAATAAACAAAAATGAGAGCCATTTTCAAAAATCTTCGAGCAAGTTAGGAACCACACCAGAGAATATCATGCTCAAGAATGGTATTTTTAGGTAGCCCCAAAGACGGTTTATTACCCATTTATTGAGGACCTTTTAAATTGTCTACCTCATGTCTTAAGACAATGAAGGATAAAACAAAGGTATCGTATCTTTTATCAATATTGTATTTAGAATTGTTCTAAAAAATAGTCGCTAGCAAAAGAGACTTTGTGTCTACTAAATATTTACCTTGAGCGCAGGTATATTCAAAAAAGTTGACATAATAAATGCAACAATTAAAAGGATCACTCAATAGGAGGAAGAGCGGAAAATCATCCTCAAAATACACCTTGGAGCAAAGCAAACGGTATTTGAGTAATCCCAAAACTAGGACTTTGCTCCATTCACTTGCATCTGATGGATTTTTTATTTAATCATTTCTTCAAAAGGAGAATATTAATAGTAGAATAAGTCATTCAAATTATGATGCTCAGTATTTGTCATTAAACTATTATAAAGCTTGACTTTGGTCGCCAGTGAGAGCGACATTGTGTCTACTAACTGTTTACCTCAAGTACAGGTATGCATATAAAACAAAAACGTAGACAAACGGATTCAGGAAAAACCATCTTCATTGCCAAAAGGGCCATTCCATTGCCAAGAGGGCCATTGCATATCATCTACATTAAATATCTGATGACACGTGAGATATCGTATGCTGGCGTCGAGGATATCATCCGTATTTAATATCTGATGACGCGCGAGATATCATATGCGGGCGTCGAGGGTATCATCTACATTAAATATCTGATGACGTGCGAGATATCATACAATGGCGTCGAGGGTATCATCTACAATAAATATCTGATGATGCGTGAGATATCATACACTGGCATCGAAGGTATCATCTGCATTAAATATCTGATGACGTGTGAGATATCATACGTTGGCGTTGAGGGTATTATCCATATTAAATATCTTATGATACATGAGATATCATACGCTGGCATCGAGGGTATCATCTACATTAAATATCTGATGACGCACGAAATATCATACGCTAGCGTTGAGGGTTCATTTCCATTAAATATCTGATGATGCATAGGATATCATACGTTGGCATTGAGGATATCATTATCTAATATCTATTGGCATGCGAGATACACTGGCATTGAGGATATCATCATCTAATATTTGTCGACAAGTGAGATATCATACACTAGTGTTGAGGATATCATTACCTAATATCTGTTGACATGTGAGATATCATAGGCTGGCGTCGAGGATATCATCACCTAATATCTTTTGAAACACGAGATATCATATGCTGGTGTCGGGGATATCATTAGTAGCTAATATCTATTGACACGCAAGATATCATACGTTGTCATCGAGGATATCATCATCATCAATATTTGTTGACACGTGGGATATCATACACTGGCGTTGAGGATATCATCAATATCTAATATCTATTGACACATGAGATATCATACGCTGGCGTCAAGGATATCATCAGCATATAATATTTGTTGACACGTGAGATATCATACTCTGGCATCGAGGATATCTCATTATTTTATGAATCGGCATCTGAATGCATCAAAATTATGCGATTTGAAGGGATGCCTTTAAGTCACTATCTGATGATATATGAGATTTCTTTGTAATTGAAAATTTGAGGATCATCTATAAGTTATATTATTTAAAATAGGATAGTGTGCAAGATTACCTCTCATTATTTAAACATTGTCAATCTAAGGGAAATCTATAAGTCGTATTGATACAAAAGATACGCAAGACCTACCCGAGATCATATACAAAGAATTATTGGAAATAACCGAAGAGGTTACCATTCCACAAGCACTATAGGTTACTCAAAAGGGTTGCCACATCAAAGCAAGTTTAAGCAGTTATAGGGACCATTCATCATAAAGTGTCATCGGTGTCCAAAACCACTTTGATGACATATTTAACCGACAAATGAGATAATTATTCAATAACCAAGAGAGTTGTTGTGTCTATTATTGTAATTTATTTCCTTCCAAATAGGTACATGAAAGGAATGACTTCACTTTTTAGGCAACAACTCACGTGGAGATATGGTAAAGACTATATACCTCTTTCTTGAATTGTGTTAAGCACAAACACTTTTTGTTTGCATCATTGTCGAGAGCATCCGAGAGGATGAAAATCTCAAATCAAAACCACAGGTGCGGATGACTTTAGATAGGATGCAGCACAATGTGAAACTTTTTCTTAGTAGCAAAACGGGACATAGTCTAGAGAGGAATGTCAAACTCTTTGGACGCGACCTAAAAAATGATCGCCACCACAATCAAACCATACCCCTGTTATAAGATATATGGGTATTTTGAGATATTCTAGTTTTATCTTCACCATTGGGATATTCCTAAACTTATATCGAGGGTAATATTCCCTTTCTTTCAAATTTGGGTGACAACACACTTATAATTTTGGAAATTATGTCTAGGTAAGTTCTTTCCTATGGATGTGAATGATCCCACATTCATGGTTAAGAGGTTACAAGTCTCTTTTCTGCAACTCGATCAACTTATCACTCATCCCGAGCTAAAGATAGTCTGAAATAAAAGACTATCTTTTTTACCGATTGAGTCAAACTACATCTAGTCTGATTCCCCGAGTCGTGGGGATATGTAGGATGGGATTTTTTTTGAAAACTTGACTGCATTCCAACCTCCCCCTAAATCCCTTTATTCTCTGATTTTTTGGTTTTACCAAAAACTTCAAAATTGAGATAGCTGGTGAATTTTTTGAAACTCGTTCTTTAAATTAAGATTTAAGAACTACAAATTGCCAGAAGTCTCATGTAACTTGAGATATATAGGAAAACTGGTACCAAGGTCCAGCCTTAGCTCCAAAACTCATGGAAAAACCAACCTCTTTCATATTTGAATTTTTAGTAGGACAAAAATTAGGAACGTCAACCTCGCTTCGTCAATGGTTACTTGAATCCACCCTACCTAAAGGAAGGGAAAAGTTATTAACACCTAATTTTTGCCCACCACTGCTATATTTAATCCTGAGTTTCTTCAGTTTTTAATAAAATCAAAATATTTATTTTATCCGAATAAATACTTTTCAAAATATTTTTTGTATGTAACTTTGCCATTTTTAAGTAGAAATTATATTATCATATTCAATTATACGAGATTATATAATTTTATTACTTAATATTTATTTTATGAAATATCAGATTTTAACCAAAACATATCTTGAAAATAAATTTAAAGGATTATAAATCTTGATTTAAATATAATTTATTCTCAAAATAATTTATTTGGATTTATATTTTTTTGATTTTATTAAATCAAAACCCTCAAGATTAAACAAGTTATTAATTCATATGGAATTTTGATTTAATTTAGTCAATTTATTAAATTTTGACCACAATTGAAATCAAATTGGTCACATTTGCAATAGAATGGACCAATTTAATTTTAATTCAATCAAAATATTAATTAAACTTGACTAAGTTTTAAATTTTAATTGGTGTTTATGTTTTAAATAACCCCTAAATTTTAAAAACATCATCTACCCTTTCAATTAAACTAACCAATTCACCAACCCAAGTCTAATTAACTCCTCATCAGACCAAAACAGCCTATACAACACACCAGCCCACTTATCCATGACCCAGCCCACTCGTATTTTCTCTCTCAATACCACAAGGCATCATCATTGACAAACAACAACAACAACAAACGACAATACCAACCTCAGCGTTAACAACAACAATACTCCGACTTCAATGTTGATTCGACATCGACCGACGCTGAAAACCAACTCCAATATCATCAAAAATGCGACCCGACCCTTCCCCACAAGCACATCACATGGATCCATACGAATAACATTCGATAATATGGTAGAAAATATTGAGGTGACTTCGCTAATAGCAAAATTTGTACAATTTGTATGTATTTGTTATGATTTCATTGGACCTTGGCCCTGATTCATTTTTCCCAATTTTTATTGGTCCACCCACTTCAAATTATTCAAAAAAAACTTCTAAATTGGTGCAATTTATTAGCTGGAAATCCTATCCTAATCCAAAATCTGATATTCCCCATTTTTTCATACCAAATTTGCCCCCTTGATTTGGTTGATCCCACATCGGTTGGGAATGCAAAGAAGGATCTCTTTTCCCTCTATAAAAAACTATCTTTGGAGCATAAATACTCAAGTCTTGAAAGGTGAAAAATCCCATTAATCAAAAATACAGTGCATTTTTTTCACAAAAAAATTTTCTCTTATGAAATTCATTGAAAAAATCAAAGATTTTGAGTTGACGACGACGTTTTTTGGTGGTGGATGATGCCAACAAAGTTTGTGATCTCGTTTTGCTTCCACGAAGGATGTAACACCCATTTTCATTTTTAACTTATGTTATTGTTTTCTTTGTTTATGCTTCATCTCTTTCTTTATAATGTTTATGTTGTTGCCTGTTTGCTGGGAGTAACTATAGATGGGTATGAAAGCCATAGGAGTATTTTGTTATGTATTGTTTTCTTGGAAATGATGGTTGCATTATAATCTTCAGTTCAATTTTCCAATGAGTTCATTGTCGCGTATTAATGGTGTCGATTAGCAGCAACAAACTGGTTTAGCGATTATCGGTATTGAGTAGCAGTAACTTTACTGTATGAATTAATGGGTACATATATGTCGTTGAGATCTGTGGTTTTCTCATCTAGTCCACTGTCTTAGCTTCATGTTTTGTTAATTGAACACTAAAGATGGTTTTTTGGTTTAGCACCTCTGGCCAGTTCTTGTCTTTTCTCTTATGTTAGTATTTTTTTATCTCAAATACTTGTTTACATACGTTGTGATTCATGTTTTAAATTTATTTCCCTCTTATTTTGGTTATTGATATGTCATTCCAAGTTGGAGTATTTTTTTCTGTGGTTTGAGTTAACCGTTTGCGTAAGATATCATGAGAATGAGGCAGGTCATTATACTTATTTTGAGTGGTCTGTTGGTTGAATTCTGTTTGGTGTTTCGAATATGATCATTACATAATGTTATTATTTGAGCATTTCTTTTCTAAACTAATAATTCCTCAAGGATTCTCTTGACATATGATACTAATTATAACTTGTAAAAGATGGTATGAAGTACTTTCTTAGTTCTTCCTTTATATAAAGACTGAAGAATAAAAGGAAGTGTCTCAATCGCCTTTGTTGTCCCTAGAAGTTACTGCAGATGTTTTGAGTGCCTTTAGTTATTTGACTCAATTCCTTTGTTTGTTTCATAACCGATATTTACTTGAGATCAAGCTTGGTTTTTCTTTTTTGAATAAGCTTCCCATAAGTTCGTTTAATCTAACAAAATGGCTGCCTTTAATAAATTACCGTAAGTTTCTATCTTATAAATTTGAATCCTCTCATTTTTGTTTTCTCTATTGGTTGGAAATTAATTGTGTATGTCGCTTGTGTCAAAATATATGCGATCATTTTCTTTCATGTGATGTTCAGTCTCGCATATCTAGGATTTCAGTAGGTTACTTTAATAGGCTGGATTTTTCATTCTTCTCATTACCAAATGCTAATACTAATTTATCTAAATAGAAGTTGCTCTAAAAGATCACCTGATTGTCTAAGAAATATGTTTGTTTTAATATTGTTGGGTCTGATCGATTTCAAAATATTAAACTAGCTAGTTTCTTTACAGTATGCGATTGTTTTTTTTTTTTGAATGTTTGGTAAATAAAATCTGTCTGTTTTGTTTCTGAGGTGCACCTATTGGTCTTTGTTTATTATGAAGTACTGCAGGGATTGCTTATGGGTTTTTCTTTAGTTCCTTCTTTTTCCTCTTTTGGAATTTGGTATGAGTTTGACGTCTTGGATTGTATTTGTTAGGAACATGTTCATAGGTTTCATGTTTTAATTTTTCATTAGTTAAAAATTGTTAATTTCCGATTAATAGGCATCATAGTTGGAAAGACAATCTTATTTTCTTGAAAGCTTGGGTTCTGAGTTTAACCTATCCAAGCTTGTAGTAAGAATATCTATAATTTTGTACTCATATGGCTTCTTGATAGTATGTTGATCAAAATGTTATCTTGAATCAATGAATTCATTTGTTTAGTTTCTATGTTAAAGTTTAGAATAATTAACTTGTTAGTCTTATCGAAATATCATGATGACATAATTCCCTTTGTTAAAAGTTGTTTATACGCCTTAGAATAGACTACTCAATTAATCATAGAAAAAATATTGTTGGAAATCGGGTTGATTATCCTTTTCAATCATATGGCTACATTAGGCTATTTTTGATTGATTCTTACGTATGAGCTTATAACAAGTTTTTCTTAGGTTACTTTAATGTTTTATACGCTCTCCTTAGAACATATATTAATTCCTTCATCTCTTTCCTTGCATGAACCCACCTTAGAGTCCAAATTGACTTTTTCTCCATGCATTTCATATTGGGCCAACATGGATCACTTTCTCAAGTCAAGCCCGAAAGAGAATCCAAAATCAATTACATAGTGCATGGCGACAAAAAGTCAAAAGAAGAAGAGCGGGTTAAAGTTCCCTTAAAGTGGCTAAGTGACTTGAAAGTCTCATTTCTTACTTTATTCATTTTTATTATTGTCATTATTTATTTATTTCATTGCTTATTCATTTTGGGCCTCGAGGCCAAAGTTGTAAATTTAATACAGATGGAGAAGATTTTGGGCCAACTGGCCTGAAAAAATAGTTGTAGGATAGGTTACAGGCCAATGCCCAACATTAAGATTAGGATAGGAGCAAGTAGACCAAAATTCCAATTAGATCAGGACAGGGTCTATTGATTTAGGCCCAATGGCCTAAGTCTTTTATTTTCTCCCCTTCCCTTTTTACATGCATTTTTAATAATATGTTTAGACTTAGTTAAATTTCCTACTAAGTCGTCAAAATCTATTTTACACAAGTCTTTTTCTAAAATCAATTACTTTTCAAAAATCAATCTTTCTTTTTGAAGTTAGTCAAAAGATATTTTTAAATATTCCGGATAACCGCAAGTTAGCGGATACTCTTGGATCCTTAACAGCCTTCCAAGAGTATTAATAGGAACTGCTTACTTAGATTCTTTAAATTTTAAACTATTTTACCATTTTAGATCATTTAAAGTATCCTATAAAGGTTTCTTAATTCCCTTTCAAAATTAAGTAGCGACTCTTAAAATGTCAAAATTTCCTCAGAAAAATGTATATTAAGGCCTCAAATAACTCCCAGCTATTAGACGGATCAAAATAATCTTTACTGATTAAGTTCTTGAGAAGAATGTTGCTTTAGTCAATTTCAAATGAGCTTATCTTTTATTCTACTTATAATTTTCCAGCTCAATACCCACCAAATTTTAGGTAATTTAATTAGCTTTCCAAGGATATCAATTTTGCATAAATCTAATAATTGAGTGAGAAGTTATGACATTTTTAGTGAAAGGCAGTGGCTCATCGGAATAAGGTTGCATAGCAGAGATGGCCAAAATCATGTTCGTTATTTTACAGTGAAGCACCTCAATTGGCACCACATCTCACCAAGGGTTAAATTCACGTTTAGTTGGGCACCGCGATGGCACCGCATCATGCCAAGGTGCCAAATCGAGATTGTCTGTTTCTAGTGGCGCAATGTGATAGCACCGCGTCATGCCAGGATCAAAAATCGGGATTTCCAGTTTCAGTTCCAAGTTATAATTGTCCAACGGCATTTATGACTATTCCCTTCACCTCCGTACTCCAAACACACAACTAAAATCGTAAAGAGGCATTATGTGCCCCATTACTCATAATTTCCCTCCAAGAAATTAATCCTTTCTCAAGAATAAAACCCTAGCATTCTAGATTCAAGATCAAATCTTAAGGAAAACCCCAAGAACTCTCACGAATTCATCAACCCAGGTATGTTAAATATTCATCCATGGGTCCCTTCCACCCATGCAGTCCAAGTATCCAATTTTAAATACAAAGTTGTGATCTTTTCAAGTTATTATGAATTTTAAATTGTGATTTTAACCATGAATTCCCATTAATTGAAACTCTATACTATGTTTACATGAAATTGTTGTTGTTATCAAACCCCACACGTTTGACTAATGTTATTTGCTAATTTAAACCACAATTAGTGATTTGGACGTTGAAATCATGCTATTACTAGAAGCTTTAAACTATTCCCATGATTATCTTATACCATGCATATCAAGTGTTTGAGGAAATGCCTACAAGAATGAATTTTGAATGAATGCTTTCTTATTTTGACCCCAAAGTTTTAGTACTATTTTGCTATTATTGCTATCGAGTCCTGAGGGTTATGAATACCCGAAAACATTTTTGTTTACTTAGTCTTAGTATCTTTAGAATAGTTTCAAATATGTTATGAGCATTATCAGTGTAATACCCCGTACTTTTTCCTAGCTAATTTCATATCAAGAATGTCTAGTATTAGATTCTAAATTGAATGATGGTTATTCCATGGGGAATCTTCAAGATTTTCATCTTTGTCTTGTGGGAAATTCAATAAGCTTTTCACCGATTTAAGTTTCACCCAAATTCGATAATCGAGTTAGAAGTTACGACTATTTTAATTTCCCATCGTAAAACAATGCCATATTAGTCAATGGTGCACCGTGCAACAAGAGGAAATGGCATTTGGCAAATTCCAGTATGGGTCCACGATTATAGTACATCGCGCCAGGGCCCAAATTCATTATTGTCCTTTTCCAGTGTCTTAGCGCTATTTCCTCTGCGTCGCGCCAAAGTTCCAGGTCATAAAACAAGGGGCAATGCGATTGCTCCACGTTGTGCCATCCCTCAGTTTCCCAATGGTCAAATTCCAGTGACACAATACGATAGCGCTGCGTTGCGCCAGGGGCCCAGTTCGAGAAAAATTTATTGAAATTAAATGATGCGTCGAGGGTTAAAAGGGTCAACTTCCCACCCCTATTTAAGCCATTTAACATGTGATTCAGCCACTTTTCACCCAAAATACACTCTCTTCTCTCAAAAACTTCTCAATAACAACCTAGGGATTTTCATAAAAGGTTTAGAATCAAGAATTTCCTTCGTCAATCTTCACGAAATCACAAACCAAGGTATGTGTAGTGTTCATTCATGGACTCCTTTTGTCCATGAAGCCCAAGAATATCTTTTCTAATTCTAAGTTTGTGGGTTTCTTTATGAATTTCATGTTGGGTTTGTTTTGTTTATGTTGAGAATGGTCAATTAAATTCAAATCCATGTTGGGTGGTCAATTTTATGTGGAAATTGATTTGTATTGATGTATATTCATGTGAACCTATGAATAAACCCTAGGATGATGAAATTAGAGATGAATCATGATGATTAATTGTTGTATAATGTTGTCTACATGTGCTATGCCTACCTTGTGTTTGATTAAACGCCTAGATGAAGGAACAAGACCCAACTAGTATGATATCATGAAATCCCCATGTATGTACAAGTTATACCTATCACATGTTTTGATGGAATGCTTCTATAAATGTATTATGGATTATGATGTTAGTTATATGTTCAAGTAAGTTATGCTTGGTCAGTTTCCTTCCATTAAGTCTTGGAGGTACTTGTACCAGAAACATTAGTTGTGTGCTTAAAGCCATGTCATGTTTGCATGATACTATCAGTCAAGCCATGATCCTTAAACATCAAACATACTTATGACTCAGTAAATCTCCATGATCTAATGAACTCAGTCAGTTGTCAGATGTTAGTAGTGTTCCTTCAGTCAATAGATGTCAGTAACTTAGTCCATGTTTAGTTCAGTAAATCATGTTCAATGTCTATTCAGATGGGAGTAGAAATTAACAACGAGCAAACCCAAGGGTGGGAACTCACCTGTTATATGAGGGTGTGATTCTTAGAAGCAATCCTTGTACTCCAGAACTATGTAGCCAGCATAGGTTGAGACATCATAGCCTACTATATGAGGGTAGATGAGGTGGATTAACCTGCTATATGAGGTTTCCCACTGTTCCCATTACAGTTATCTATTATATTAGGGTCGTTCACATGTTGTCCTTACCAGTGATGCAGTATTGACACCCTTCCAATCAGGGCATAGATTGGACCCCTATTCAGCTATAATGCACCATTTGGGGCATGTCGGTTAGATGACTACCTCCTACAGTCTGAGTGTCAGTCTCAGTAAAAGAACTCAAATAGTTCTTCAGAATTCAGGACTGTCAGATACAGTCAACTCAGATATAGAACGAAACTTAGATAGTTTCACCAAATTTAAGACTGTCAGATAAAGTCACTTATGTTATTAGTTATATTAGTTATCAACATTTTATGTTAATAGTATTTAAATTCAGTACTCACGTTATCATGATTTCAGATATAGTTACGATGTATACATGCATATATTCTCACATTCAAATTAGTCAGTTAGCCAGTATTGTTCATACATATGAACCCTATCCATTCAGCCTATCCTACATGTATACCAGTACATTCAAAGTACTGACGCATTTACGCTATGGTGTCTTATACCATAGGTTTAGAGACACGAGCTCCAGATCAGCTGTATATTCTAGTTTGAGCAGTTAAAGTTAGAAGTGAGTCCTCATCATTCGAGGACATGATTATTTCTCTATTATCTCATTAATTAGTTTATTAGTTGGAGTTATTTGGGGACATATCCCATCAACTCCTTACTCAGACAGTCAGTTAGAGACTTTCTAGACTATCATGTTTCAGACTTCAATATTTTCAGTTTTGTTTTGGGTATTTTATTCCCCATTTAAATGTTATATTATACTTCATTTATGTGAATCTTATGGCCTTTCAGTTCATGTTTTCTACATTATTCAATATTTTATGTTGTATACAGGTATAGATATCAGTCATGGGTTAGCTTGTGGTCCTTCGGGGTCATAAGCACTATGTAGCATTCAGGGTACCATATTCAAGGCGTTACAAACTTGGTATCAGAGCCTAAGGTTCAATAGAGTCCTAGGATATCTGAAAGTCGCATCTAGTAAAGTCTTGTACATGGGTGTGTTACACGTTACATTTATGTACAGAAGCCTATACGATGTTTTAGGAATAGTTTCCCCTCTTTTAGTATTCATGTCGTGCCAATAATCATAATCTCAAGTCAATCTCACAGTCTAATTTGTTTCTCCATTTCTTCTACAGAACATGTCTCCTAAAATAAGAAATAGGAATCAGCCTTCCCCTCAGCCCGAAGAACCTTTGGGCGAACATGTTTCTCATGCAAAGTTTTAAGCTGTATTCACTACTCTTGCTAACTCAGTTACTGCTCAAAATGAATGACCAGCTATCGTTCCAACTAATCCAATGGTCAATTTAGCTGCAGCCAAGATTCGAGATTTCACCCGAATGAATCCTCCATCCTTTCTTGGGTCTAAGATAGATGAGGACCCTTAGGAATTCCTAGATCAAATACAAAAAGTGGCAGACACCATGGGGGTGACTACTATTGAGAGTGCTGAGCTAGCTTGTAACACCCCCCGTTTTTTGAACCAGAATGCTACACGGTGCTCATGACCCCAAAGGACCATAAGCTAACCCATGACTAATATCTGTACCTATAAACTGCATCATATATCATAAAATATGGAAACATGAACATGATAGGCCATAAGTTTTGAACTGAATAAATGTCTGATAACAAAATATCTGAAAAAGGTATAACAATACCAAAATAAGTCATAAATACTGAAAATAATGAGATTTGAATATCTAATCTGACATCTAGTCTAAAAGCCTCTAATTGAACTGAATAAGGAGTTGAAGGAACATGTCTCCAACTAACTCTATCTAATAACTGAATAGTAAATGTAGTAATAATTATATCGTCCTCGAATGAGAAGGACTCACTGCAAACTCCGAACACTGGAATGCTACTGCTGATCTGGAGCTCGTGCCTCTGAACCTATGGTGTAATATATGAGAAAGCACCATAGCACAAATACGTCAGTATGTCTGAATATACTGAGTATACAAGTGAGGTAGGCTAAATGCAAAGGGTTATATGTATGAACAATGCTAACTAATATGAACGTAAGAATACATATATGCATACATAACTATAACTGAACTCGTGGAGATACTGAATGTTGATTCTGAATACTGACAACATGAGTGTACTGATACTGAGATACTAAATAGATGAATCACTATTTTTGACAGTTTGAATTATGAAGAACTGGTCTGATTGACTGTGTCTAACAGTCCTAAAACTGAGTACTGATAGTATAAGTTTTGAGAACTAGTAATAATGATAACATGAGTGACTATATCTTATAATCCTGAATATGATGGAACTATCTGAGTCCCGTACTATATCTAAGTTGACTGTATCTGATAGTCCTGATATACTAAAATCTGAAGAACTGTCTGAGTTCTTTACAAGACTGGGTTACTGTAGCTGACAGTCCCAAAATCTATAACTTAAACTGTGGGAAGTAGTTGTTTAACCGACATACCCCATATATGAAATTATGGCTAAGATGCGGTCCAATCTCTGCCCTGACTGGAAGGGTGTCAATACCGCACCACTGGTAAGGACAACATGTGAGCAACCCTTATATAACAGGTAACTCTAGTGAGAATGGTAAGGACCCTTATATAACAGGTTAAGCCACCTCATCTATCCTCATATAAGAGGCTAAGATGTCTCAACCTATGTTAGCTACATAGTTCTAGAACACAAGGATGACTGCTAAGAATGACACCCTGAACTGGTAGGTGAGTTCCCATCCTTGGGTTTACTCGGTGCTAACTTCTACTCCCATCTAAAGGACAATAAACTAAAAGACTAAGCTAAACTGAATAACTGAACTGAACTGATTAGCTAGACTAATACTAGTGGTATTATTTAGTGGAGCTAAATTAAATTTACTGAGTTCTTTTGATTGAAGGAACGTACTATGTTCTGAGGACTGACTGAGAGTACTGGAATTTTTGAAATTTGCTAGGAATACTATTGTTACTGAGATTTCAGAGATCACTGAGTACTGAGATTACGAACAAGTGAGTCTGCTCAGATTTTTGAGTTTTCCTGAGTCACATGACTGACTAAATTCTATAATTCATGGCTCGACTAACAGTATCGTGATAACATGACATGGCTCTAGCCACATAGCTATATTTTTTTATACAAGTACCCGCAGGACTCGATGGAACTAAACTGACACAACTTGACTTTATTGAGTATAAGACCATCAATAACAATCCATAATACATGATTGAGGGATTTCATGAAGTACATGGTCATATAATATCTAACATGAATAGGAATACTTATAATCAAGTCATGAATCTCATACTCTAATATAATGGCCATTCCGACAACATATAATGTTCATAACAATACCATGGAAACTATTTAAGCATAAGGGAATGGCAAACATGTAACATTTAGTTCACATTGTAATAATTTGGGAATAACTCATGTGGTACTTCAAAATCATGATCATGTTCATAGCATGGAAGACATATATACACACTATGAATCCATTCCCCAATCATTATGTACATTCCATACCACAACCATGACACATAACAACAACGTGGAATTCATGTGAAATCATAAAGCATAGAGCATGGAATTCATATCAAATTATAATGGTTAACATTGGCTTGTCATTCAAATACTATTGAGTCATGGAAACCTAGTTTATCACATACTAAGCATTTATCAAACACATTGCATGCACTCTTTAAGGCATAGGTGTATTCACAAATTTACACCACCTTAGTCCACACAAATTCATGGGTTTGAACTACATGATCACAATCATCATGAAAGTTCATAAAAATCCACTCTATAGCACAAACCACAAACAAAAACATGAATAAAACTATATCACCACAAAACATTCATGATTTAGTTATCAAAGATTGATTCTTGAACTCCACGGACGAAAGAAATTCGTGGATGAATACTACGCATAACTTAAAGCTTGATCTTGAAAGAGATCTAATGTTTCTGAAGGTTCCTGAAGAACTCTTTAGGCTTGCCCTTAATTTTTCTTGACTAGGGTTTAACCCCTTTGGGAAAGAATGTTCTTATTCCTGAGGAGATGATCTTGAGAGAAAACCCTAATCTTGTGGTTAAAAGTGTATGAGAGAGCTTTTTGAGATGTTTTAACTAAAGAGAATGGAAGATAATACGTTCCTTGAGGGTTATAAGTCTTGGTAAGTGGAGGGAAAATAACAAAATACCCTTATAAAATAAATTCCTAGTTGCTAAATATAATAGCTGACGATATTTGTGACAAGGCATCAAAAATGTGGTAAGCCGTCAAAAATGTCATCACACAGAAGCTGGAATTAATGGTTTTCTGCCTAAGTCTGACGACATTTGTGAAATGACATAAAAACTATGGTAAGCCATAAAAAATATTGTCACACAGAAGCTTGATTTTTCCTAAGGCTAACAATATTTGTGACATGACGTCAAAAATATGGTAAGCCATCAAAAAGTGTCATCACACAGAAGCTGGATTCTGCCTAAGGCTGACGACATTTGTGACCTAGCGTAAAAAATATGGTTAGCTACCACAAATGTCGTTACTTAGGATCTTTTTCCTTCCTAAGGGTAACGACCTTCATAATAGAGCATCACAAATGTGGTAAGCTACCACGAATGTCGTCACACTGTTTCCATCCTGACATGCTGGAGTAAAATAGGAATAACTCTTTGCTTTGATATCAGATTTAGGAGAAATTGGTATCATTGTAAAGATAATTCAATTATATATTTGTTGATAGGTGATGAGCTCAAAAATTCCAAGTATGATGATAGATATACTCGTCTGAATTTGACTATACCAATATCCTTCTCAAGAATTCAATCGGTAAGAAATGTTTTGATTCGTCTGATAGCTGGGAGTTATTTGAAGCCTTAATATACATCTAACTTAATCATAAAACTATAAAAGAACCATGATGTACTATGAATGAGCTTGGTACATGGCTCTAATATTGGTTCGGATTTTTTTGGGGGTATTACAATACCTCCCCCTTGGAAACATTCGTCCTCGAATAATGACTGCTTGAGAGTAGAGAAAAGATAAAATGATGCATATATAGCATGAATGACTAATCATGATTTCATGGATGACATGACTGAAAATTGAGAATTTCATACTGTACATGCATATCTGATGCATGGGTAGCTGATTTATGAATGTAGGACGGAGTGTTTCGATAAACTGAGTTTCTCAAACTAAAAATACATATCTAATGCATAACTGATAAGCTGAATCCATGCATATCTGATGCATGATTATATGACTGACATGATATATGAATACATAACTGAAAGTACTGGTAAGTTGATCACGCATATCTGATGTGGGAATACATAACTGAACTGACTCATGAACATGTAATAGTAAAGATACTAAGTTTGAACTGAAAACTGAGCATGGAACTAAATACCAAGTTTGGTACTAAAATCTAAACATGAAAATGAGTAAGCTCAAAGAAGACTGGTACAATAAACTAAAAATACTGATGAGTCTAAGATTCATTACTCAATATGCATGAGCGAAAACATGAGAACATAACTGGGTCTGGAGCGTGATACCTAAATTGAACTGAGTTTGCAATGCATGACATAGATAGAGTATCGTATCATGGCTACACTGAGTCATTGAGTATATGGCTTACTGCTGAGTTTTGAAGCTAGAGGGTCGGCTCATAAGTAACACTTCCTCCAAGATAGATTCATTAAAGAAAATGACATATCTAAATCAAGGAAGTTTGGGGGCTATAACGTATCTCCCCCTTGGTACACTATGTCCCTTGAAGGATGCTGGACTGATCTTTCTGAGATATTAAGGAAGTTGAGGCAATACACAAGGCACGTAGGTACGAAATCGTGATTGATTATCTAAGATCTAAAACTGAAGAGTGATGCACGAATTCATAGACATGCTGACTTATCTAATTAACTGAGTAACTAGTAACTGAATGATGGGTATGAAAGACTGAATTACACTTAATCTGAGTAGCTGGGCTGAGGCCATAAAGTATTATACCTATGATAAGGGACTGACTGGGTAACATGAGGTAACTGATCATGGATTTCATGAAAGCTATACTGTCTAAAAGTGTAAGACCAAACGTATTACATGATTTGAAAACATTCCATAGACTGAGGTATTGAAATACCTATAACTGAGTAGCTGATAACTATACGCTATGGTCAAACAAGTCTAAAATTGAACTGACTTTTTGAGATGAATACTGACCTAAAGCTGACACTATAACTTAAAACTGTAATGGGGATCCATACTAGATCTAAATGCTGGGTCTTGATAACTGAATACTGAAACTGAGGTTTAAACTGATACTGAAGTGATTAATTTTGAGACTGAACACTAATTACTGAGTATTGAACTGTAACTGAGATAGAAACTGAGTTGTGATAGTTGCACAATAAAGGCTGACACAAGTCAAGGGTATGAATATACATTCACACTCTAAACATTCCAAATTTCTAAATATTACCTCTTGCTAGCCCTTTTTTGCATACTAATAGGATATTCAAGCCTATCTTCGTATCTACACCCTCGTATAAAACATGCATGCAATAATCTGCTCTTAACATGAAATATTAACTCTCTCCCATCTAAGCAATTTTTTAACACTACACTATTCTCATAAAGAGAGCTCATAAAGAGTTAAATCAGGAAAACCTCAAACATGAATGGATACTGAATGAACTTGACACATGACTGAAATCTGAGGAATAGAATATCAACAACATGGATTTACCAGAAAGGTTTGAACTGAGTATATACATGATATAGTCTGAATTTATATGATCAGTGAGTACGTAGCATGAGTCATGGAAATTGAGTATACTGGGGAGCATGATACGTGGACATGAGTCATGAGCTGCATGAGCTGAGTCTGGAATTTCTGCATTCATGGAACATGATTTGTAACACTGAGTGATCTAGAACTGAACTCCCTATGGAATGCGTGTGAACATAAGCTATATCCATGGAATCTGAGACATAAAGTAGGCATAGGCATTACGATGACTGCAGTAGGAAACTGTATGTTGAGATAAAGATTGGTCAGGAATCGCCTTCCCTAATTATTTTTCTATAAATACTGGCACTACTACTAGAATCTGAGAGCCTGACTTGGTTACTTGATCTATCATCTATCCCTTAGCTTTAAGCCATCATCATAAATCTGTGAACACTAAACTAATCTCTGAACTGAATTGTAATCATCATCACATACTTACACTCTAATCGATACATGCTCGCCTTACTAAACACATCATCTACCTCTGTTTCCTCACATAATACTAATATCACATCCAAAGCATTATGCTTAATTTCAAGTCACTAAACTTAAATTTTCTAACTCACACTGTTCAAGCCTACTAATTCATTATAGCACAACTATCCCTATGAATACATAATATATTCAATCTGGGCATCGTATCCCAACTTGTCTGCTGCTAAACTCCTGGGTTCATGCTTCTAACTCTGGGTCATATGCTATCATAGGATTTTGAGAAGGGATCTGATGGCATATCTAAATCTGGGTTCCAGAACGAGTTCTCATGATCATGAATGAGATCCGTTCAACTTTGGAACATAACTTATCTGATGGGATACTGTCTGAGAAAGCCCTATCTTTAGGACGTAAGCTTCACTATTTTTGTTACCTTGAAAGTAAGGTAAAGATGACATGAGGGGATCATGATGAGAATCTACATGAGTTTCTTAGAGAACCTTGCTATAGCATGATCTGAGATAGGAAAAAGGGATACTGTTCCTAAAACTTCTTATAGCCTCCTGCAAATAAGTGTGGTGCACAACACACGCATGTACAAGACTATAATAGATGTGGCTTTCAGACTTCCTAGGGCACTATTGAACCTTAGGCTCTGATACCAAGTTTGTAACACCCTAATTTTCTGAACCGAAATGCTACATAGTGCTCATAACACTGAAGGACCACAAGCTAACTTATGACTGATATTTGTACCTGTATACTGCATAATATATCATAAAATGCAGAAATATGAACATGAAAGGCTATAAGGTTTGAACTGAATAAACGTCTAATAACAAAATGTCTGAAAAAAGTATAACAATACCAAAACAAGTCATAAATACTAAAAATAATGAGATCTGAATATCTATTCAGAAATCCTCTAATTGAACTAAATAAGGAGTTGAAGGAATATGTCTCCAACTAACTCCATCTAGCAACTAAATAGTAAATGTAGCAATAATTATATCGTCCTTGAATGAGAAGGACTCACTGCAAACTCCGAACACTGTAATGCTACTACTAATCTACAGCTCATGCCTCTGAACCTATGGTGTAACATAAGAGAAAGCACCATAGGACAAATGCGTCAGAACGTCTGAATGTACTGAGTATATAAGTGAGGTAGGCTAAATGAAAAGGGTTATATGCAGGAACAATGCTGACTAATATGAATGAGAGAACATACATACATACATATATAACTATAACTGAAGTCGTGGAGATACTGACTACTGAGTCTGAATACTGACAACATGAGTGTACTGATATTGAGATACTGAATAAATGAACGACTATTTTTTACAGTTCGAATTATAAAGAACTAGTCTGATTGACTGTGTCTAACAGTCCTGAAACTGAGTACTGATAGTATAGGTTCTGAGAACTAGTAATAATGATAACATAAGTGACTATATCTGATAATCTTGAATCTGATGGAACTATCTGAGTCCCGTAATATATCTGAGTTGACTGTATCTGATAGTCCTGATATACTAAAATCTGAAGAACTATCTGAGTTCTTTACTGATACTGGGTGATTGTTGCTGACAGTCCTAAAATATGTAACTAAAACTATGGGAAGTAGTTGTTTAACCAACATGCCCCATATGTGCCATTATGGCTAAGATGGGGTCCAATCTCTGCCCTGACTAGAAGGGTGTCAATACCGCGCCACTAGTAAGGATAACAAGTGAGCAACCCTCATATAATAGGTAACTCTAGTGAGAACGGTGGGAACCCTCATATAATAGGTTAAGCCACCTCATCTACCCTAATATAACAGGCTGCTATGTCTCAACCTATGCTGGCTACATAGTTCTGGAATGCAAGGATAACTTCTAAGAATCTCACCCAGAACTAGTAGGTGAATTCCCATCCTTGGATTCACTCGGTGCTAACTTCTATTCCCATCTGAAGTATACTAAACTGAATAACTAAGCTGAATTGAATAACTAAACTGAACTGATTAGCTGGACTGATACTAGTACTATTGTTTAGCGGAGCTAAACTAAGTTTACTGAGTTCTTTTGACTGATGGAATGTACTATGTTCTGAGGACTGAATGAGAGTACTAGAATTTCTGAAATTTGCTAGGAATACTATTGTTACTGAGATTTCTGAGATCACTAAGTACTGAGATTACCGAACTAGTGAGACTGCTGAGATTTCTAAGTTTTCCTGAGTCACATAACTGACTAAATTCTATTGATCATAGCTCGACTGAGAGTATCATGATAACATGACATGGCTCTAGGCACACAGCTATATTTTTTGGGTACAAGTACCCCAAGGACTCGATGGAACAAAACTGACACAACTTGACTTTCTTGAGTACATGACCATCATTAACAATCCATAATGCATGAGTGAGGGATTTCATGAAGTACATGGTCATCATAATATCTAACATGAATAGGAATGCTTATAATCAAGTCATGAATCTTATATTTATTATCATGGGTATTCTGACAATATATATTGTTCATAACGATAGCATGGAAACTATTTAAGCATAAGGGAATGGCAAACATGTAACATTTCATTTACATTGTAATAATTTGGGAATAACTCATGTGGTACTTCAAAATCATGATCTTGTTCATAGAATGGAAGGCATATAGACACACTATGAATCTATTCTCCAATCATTATGTACATTCCATACCACAACCATGACACATAACAACAACGTGGAATTCATGTGAAATCATAAAGCATAGAGCATGGAATTCATATCAAATTATAATGGTTAACATTGGCTTGTCATTCAAATACTATTGAGTCATGGAAACCTAGTTTATCACATACTAAGCATTTATCAAACACATTGCATGCACTCTTTAAGGCATAGGTGTATTCACAAATTTACACCACCTTAATCCATCCAAATTCATGGGTTCCAACTACATGATCACAATTCTTATGAAAGTTCATAAAATTCTCACTCTATAGCACAAACCACAAACAAAAACATGAATACAACCATATCACCACAAAACATTCATGATTTAGTTATCAAAGATTAATTCTTGAACTACACGGATGAAAAGAATCTGTGGATGAACAATACGCATACCTTAAAGCTTGATCTTGAAAGAGATTTAATATTTCTGAAGGTTCCTGAAGAAACCCTTAGGATTGCCCTTAATTTTTATTAACTAGGGTTTAACCCCTTTGGGAAAGAATGTTTTTGTGCCTGAGGAGATGATCTTGAGAGGAAACCCTAATCTTGTGGTTAAAAGTGTATGAGAGATCTTTTTGAGATGTTTTAACTAAAGAGAATGGAGGATAATACATTTCTTAAGGGTTATAAGTCATGGGAACTGAAGGGAAAATAACAAAACACCCTTATGAAATAAATTCCTAGTTTTTGAAAATAATAGCTGACGACATTTGTGACAAGGCATCAAAAATGTGGTAAGCTGTCAAAAATGTCGTCACACAGAAGCTAGAATTGATGGTCTTCTACCAAAGTCTGATGACATTTGTGACATGGCATCAAAAATGTGGTAAACCATCAAAAATTCCATCACACAGAAGCTGGATTCTGTCTAAGGTTGAAGACATTTGTGATATGGCGTCAAAAATATGGTAAGCCATCAAAAATGTCGTCACACAGAAACTGGATTCTGCCTAAGGTTGACGATATTTGTGACATGGAGTCAAAAATGTGGTAATCTACCACGAATGTCATCACTTTGGAGCTGGTTTCTACCTAAGGCTGACGACCTTTGTGATAGGGTGTCACAAATGTAGTAAGCTACCACGAATGTCATCACACTATTTCCAGCCTGACATGCTGGAGTAAAATAGGAATAAGTCATTGCTCTGATATTGTATTTAGGCAAAATTGATATCGTTGGAAAGATAATTAAATTATCTATCTGTTGATAGGTCATGAGCTCAAAAATTTCAAGTATAATGAGAGATATGATCATTTGAAGTTTACTATACCAGTATCCTTCTTAAGAATTCAATTGGTAAGGAATATTTTGATTCGTCTGATAGCTGGTAATTATTTGAAGCCTTAATATACATAAAACTTAATTATAAAACTATAAAAGAACTATGATGTACTATGCATGAGCTTGGTACATGGCTCTAATATTGGTTTGGATTTTTTTTCGGGGTATTACATAGCTGCATATCAGTTGCATGATGTTGCTCATACTTTGTTCAAGTAGTGAAAGTCAAAGAGGGTAGATGATGCAGGCTAGGTTAGTGGGAGGAGTTTACGTATTCTTTCCTCGATAGATTCTTTCCCCTAGAGCTTAGGGAAGATAAGGTGTTAGAATTCATCAACCTCTGGCCGGGCAATATGACAGTGAAAGAGTATTCTCCTAAGTTTAATCAACTAGCCATATATGCCCTCATGTGGTTACAGATAGCAGGGAAAGCATAAGTTCATTTTAAGGGTGAATGATAGCGTGGTTAATGAGTGCAGATTTGCCATGCTGAATAGTGACATGACTTTTGCCAGGCTTATGACTCATGCTCAATAGATTGGGGAGCAAAAGATTAAGATAAGGGAGAAGCAGAATAAGAGAGTGAAGACAGGTAGTTTCAAATTTGCTCAGCCTAAGTCAAAGGAGGAAACCGTTCTCAGTTTTATCCTAAGTCATCAGTTCTAGCTCCTTCTTCAGCCAGTGCTCCAGTTCCTAAGTTCAGAGAGGGTAACAAAGATAGAGCGTCAGGCTCAAGGTCCCAGGGTAGTATTAGCAGTGCCTGCACCTATCCTCTTTGTAAGACTTGTGGAAAGTACCATCAAGGTATTTGCAGAGCTGGCAGTGGTATTTTTTTGTATGTGGAAGGCCAGGCCACAGACTCAAAGAATGTCCTCAGCCAGGTCCTCAGGGTCAACAAAATTGCTCCTTAGCTCAGTCCGATCGCCCAAATCAGCAGGGTGCTACCTCCAGTGCTACTAGTGGGCAATGCCCAAATCTTCTCTATGCTTTTCAGTCGTGACAAGATTAATAAAATTTTCTTGATGTAGTTACTGGTACGTTACAGATCTTTTATGTGCATGTTTACGCTTTGCTAGATCTAGGAGCTTCTTTGTCTTTTGTTACTCCTTATGGAGCAAGCAATTTCAGAATCAGTCCTAAAATCCTAGTAGAGCCCTTTTTAGTCTATACCCAGTGGGTAAAACCATCATAGCCCAATAGGTATACAAGAACTGCCCGGTTGTGATATTTTAGAAAGTCACTTCAGCAGACTTAGTCAAATTAGAGATGACTAATTTTGACGTCATTCTCAGCATGGATTGGCTTCATTCCTACTATGCCACAGGCGAATACAAAAATAGAATAGTCCAATTTCAGTTCTTAAATGAACCTATCCTTGAGTAGAAGGTTAATGTATCTGCTTTCAGGGGTCAACTTGTTTCTTACCTTCGGGAAAGAAAAATGATATCTAAGGGATGTGTTTATCATGTTGTTCTAGTTAAGGACGCTAGTTTTGAAGCTCCCTACCTTGAATCAATCCCAGTAGTGAATGAATATTCAGATGTCTTTCCCAAAGATATTCCAGGAATTTCTCCCAAGAGGGAAATAGACTACGACATTGATCTTCTTCCAAATACTCAGCCTATCTCTATTCCACCATATAGAATGGCACTAGCAGAACTCAGAGAACTGAAAGAACAATTGAAGGATCTCTTAGATAAGGGATTCATCAAGCCCAATTTTTCCTCGTGGGGCACTTCAGTATTATTCATGTGCAAGAAAGATGATTCTCTCAGAATGTGTATAGACTACCGCCAACTTAATCAGGTCACGATCAAGAACAAGTATCCTCTTCCCAGAATTGACGACTTGTTTGACCAACTTCAGGGTGCCATTTTTTTCTCTAAGATAGATCTTAGATCCAGCTATCATCAGCTCAGATTTAGGGAATGTGACATTCCAAAAATAGCTTTTCGAACTTGGTATGGTCACTTTGAATTTCTAGTCATGTCATTTGGCCTTACCAATGCGTCAGCAGCTTTCATGGAATTGATGAACCGTGTATTCAAGAAGTACTTAGGCATGTTCATCATAGTCTTCATAGATGATATTCTGGTCTACTCCCATAGTGAGCGTGATCATGCAGATCATTTCAAGACAGTACTTCAAACTCTCAGAGATCATCAGCTATTCGCTAATTCAGTAAGTGACAATTTTGGCTAAGGTCAGTAGCATTCCTTGGTCACATATTTTTTGGTGATGGCATTAGAGTTGATCCTCAAAACACCAAACCAGTAAAAAACAGGCCCAGACCTATCTATCCATCAGATATTAGGAGTTTCTTGGGTTTGGCTGGCTATTATAGATGTTTTATTAAGGGATTTTCTTCTATTGCATCCCATTATGTCCAGATTGACTCAAAAGAAGGTCAAGTTTCAGTGGTCAGATCCTTGCGAGAAGAGTTTTCAGGAGTTAAAGACTCGACTCACCTCAGATCCATTTTTAGCTCTTCCAGATGGTTCAGATGGGTTCATAGTGTATTGTTATGCATCTAGAGTAGGTTTGGGTTATATCCTTATGCAACATGGTAAGGTCATATCCTACGCCTCCAGACAGCTTATGCCCCATAGTATTTTCCTTAAAGATTTAGAGGCATTATCTATACGATGTTCATGTAGATATGTTCATAGATCATAAGAGTCTTCAGTATGTCTTTTCTCAGAAAGATCTCAATCTTCATCAAAGAAGGCGGTTAGAGCTCTTGAAAGATTACGACATGAGTGTTATCATCCAGTAAAGGCCAATATAGTGGTCGATGCTCTCAATAGACTATCCATTGGTAGTGTTACTCATTTTGAGGACAAAAAGAAGAAGTTAGCTTGGGAAGTCCATCTTTTTTCCAGACTAGGCATTCGCTTAGTCGATACAAATGAGGGTAATATATGGGTTTAGAGTAGTTCAGAATCATCTCTAATTTCTGAGGTGAAAGAAAACCAAAATAGAGATCCCAGCCTTGTCAAGTTGAAAGAGTCAATTTAGGATCAGAAAGTAGAGGTTTTCTCCTAAAGAGGAGATGGTGTTTTATGTTGTTAGGGTCATCTCTGTGTTTTAGGTGTAGACAAATTAAAGTAGTGAATTCTTGCAAAGTGCATGGTTCATGCTACTCTATTCATCCAGGGGCCACAATGATATGTCGCGACTTGCGGGAAACCTATTGGTGGAGTGGGATGAACAGAGACATTGGAAAGTTTATGGCTAAGTGCTCTACATGTCAAAAAGTTAAGATAGAGCATCAGAATCCTAATGGGTCAATGCAGGAGTTCAGAATTTCTACTTAGAAGTGGGAACTTGTGAACATGGACTTCATGATGAGTTTACCTCAAACTCGTCATCAGCATGATTCAATCTAGGTCATTGTAGACTGAATGACCAAATCAGCTTATTTTCTTCCAGTTCATACCTCTTATTCAACTGAGGATTATGCCAAACTCTCTACATCAAGGAATTGGTCAGATTGTATGGTATTTCGCTATCTATTATCTCAGACAGAGGTACCCAGTTCACCTCTTATTTCTGAAAAGCATTCGAAAAGGATTTTGTACCCAAGTTCATCTCAGTACAACCTTTTATCATTAGAAAGATGGTCAAGCAGAAAGGACCATTAAGACATTAGAATATATGCTAAGGGTGTGTGCAATCGATTTCAAGGAAAGTTAGGATGACCACTTACCTTTGATTGAGTTTACATACAACAACTATCATTCCAGTATTTGGATGGCTCCGTTTGAAGCTCTCGATAATAGGAGATGTAGATCTTTAATTGGTAGGTTCAAAGTTAGTGAAGCCTCATTCATAGGGCCTAACTTAGTATTCAATGCCTTAGAAAAAGTCCAGTTGATCAGAGAAAAACTTGAGGCTGCTCAGAGCCGACAGAAGTCTTATGCAGATGTTCGTATAAAAGATCTCGAGTTTGAGATTTATGACTATGTCTATCTAAGGATCTCTCCCATGAAAGGAGTGAAGAGATTTAGTAAGAAGGGAAAGCTCAGTCCCCGATATGTCAGTTCCTTCAAGATTCACAGTCGCTTTGGCTAGGTAGCCTATGAGCTTGAATTGCCTTCAGATCTAGCCTCAGTTCGTCCAGTCTTTTATGTTGCTTTGCTCAAGAAATGAATAGGTGACCCATCAGTTATAGTCCTTATTCATAGCATTGATGTTCAGAATACTCTCTCTTATGAAGAGATTCTAGTTGAAATCTTAGACTATCATACTCATAGATTGAGGAACAAAAAAGTCCCTCTAGTTAAGGTTCTTTGGCGAAATCAGTCCATCGAGGGAGCTACTTAGGAAGCAGAGGCAGACATGCGTACCAACTATCCTCACCTCTTCTTTGCCAACTCAGATCAAGCTCAAGGTAACAGTTCTCCTTAAGCTTACTCAGTTTCATGTTCAGTGTTCATCACAAACTTGGTATGCAGTTTTATGCTCATATGTTCATCATAAACTTGGTGTCAAGTACCATTGCATACTCAGATATGCATTCATGAATCAGTTACACATGCATCAGATATGCATGTTCAGTATTATACATTCATCTTATTAGTCATGTCAGTCACGAGATCATGTTCTAGTTATTCATGTTCAGTATGTACGTCAATTATCTTTTCTTTCCTCTCAGTCAGTCTCATTTGAGGACGAATGTTCTCAAGGGGGAGATATTGTAATACCCCATACTTTTTCCTAGGTAATTTTATCTCAAAAATGTATAGTATTAGCTTCTAAATTGAATGATGGTTATTACATGAGAAATCTTCAAGATTTTTACTTTTTGTCATGTGGGAAATTCAGTAAGCTTTCCATCTATATAAGATTCACCCAAATCCAATAACTGAGTTAGAAGTTATGACCATTTTAAGTTTCCATCGTAAAATAGTGCCATATTAGTCAGTGGCGTGCGGCGCCACAAGAGGAAATGGCATTTGGCAAATTCTAGTATGGGTCCAAGATTATGGCGCGTCACACCAAGGCCCAAATTAAGAATTGTCCATTTCTAGTGTCTTAGCGCGATTTTCTCCGCGTCGTACCAAAGTTCCAAGTCACAAAACAAGGGGCAACGTGATGGCTACACGTCACGCCGTTCCTCAGTTTCCCAATTGTAAAATTCCAATGACACGGTGCAATAGTGCCTTGTCGTGCCACGGGCCTAGTTTGAGAAAAATTTACTGAAGTTTAATGACGCGTCCAGGGTTAAAAGGGTCAACTTTCCGCCCCTATTTAAGCCCTTTAACACGTGATTTAGCCATTTTTCAACCAAAATACACACTCTTCGCTCACAAACTTCTCAAGAACAACCTAGGGCTTTTCATAGAAGATTCAGAATCAAGAATTTCCTCCATCAATCTTCACGAAATCACAAACCATGGTATGCGTAGTGTTTATTCATGGACTTTTTTCCTTCATGAAGCCCAAGAATCTCTTTTCTAATTTTAAGTTTATGGATATCTTAATGAACTTCATGTTGTGCTTGTTTTTTTTTATGTTGAGAATGATCAATTGAATTCAAATCCATGTTGGGTGATTAATTTTATGTGGAAATTGATTTGTATAGATGTATATTCATGTGAACCTATGAATAAACCCTAGGATGATGAAATTATATATGACTCATGATGATTAATTGTTGTATAATGTTGTCTACATGTGCTATGCCTACCATGTGTTTGATTAAATGCCTAGATGAAGGAACAATGCCCAACTAGTATGATATCATGAAATCCATATGTATATACTAGTTATGCCTATCACATGTTTTGATGGAATGCTTCTATAAATGTATTATGGATTATGATGTTAGTTATATGTTCAAGTAAGTTATGCTTGGTCATTTTTATTCCATCGAGTCCTGGGGATACTTGTACTCGAAACATTAGTTGTATGATTAGAGTCATCTCATGTTTTCACGATACTTTCAGTCAAACCATAATCCTTAGACTTCAGACAGTCTTATGACTCAAGAAATCTCCATGATCTTATGAACTCAGTCAGTTGTCAGATGTTAGTAGTATTCCGTCAGTAAACGGAAGTCAGTAACTTAGTCCATGTTCAGTTCAGTAAATTATGTTTAGTGTCTATCCAGATGGGAGTAGAAATTAGCACCGAGCGAGCCCAAGTGTGGGAATTCACCTTTTATATGAGGGTATGATTCTTAGAATCAATCCTTGCGTTCCAAAACTATATAGCCAGCATAGGTTGAGACATCATAGCCTTCTATATAAGGGTAGATAAGGTGGGTTAACCTGCTATATGAGGGTCCCCATCATTCTCATTAGATTTACCTGTTATATTAGGGTCACTCATATATTGTCCTTACCAGTGGCGCGGTATTGACACCTTTCCAATCAGGGCATAGATTGGACCCCAATTCAACTATAATGCATCATTTGGGGTATGCTGGTTAGACTAATACCTCCCACAGTCTCAGTATTAGTCTTAGTAAAGGAACTCAGATAGTTCTTCAGAATTCAGGACTGTTAGATATAGTCAACTCAGATACAGAATAAAACTCAAATAGTTCCACCAGATTTAGGACTGTCAGATACGATCACTCATGTTATCAATTATATCATATATTAGTATGTCATGTTATCAGTATTTAGATTTAGTATTCATGTTATCACGATTTCAGATATAGCTACTATGTATGTATGCATGTATTCTCACGTTCATATTAGTTAGTTAGCCAGTATTATTCATGCATACAACCCAACGTATTTAGCCTACCCCACATGCATACCAGTACATTCAAAGTACTGACGCATTTGTGCTATGGTGTCTTATACCATAGGCTTAGAGACACGAGCTCTAGATCAGTAGTAGATTCCAGTTTCAGCAGTCAGAGTTAGAAGTGAGTCCTTATGATTCGAGGACATGATTATTTCTCTATTATCTCATTAAGTAGTTGATTAGTTAGAGTTAGTTGGGGACATATCCCATCAAATCCTTACTCTGAAAGTTCAGTCAGTTAGAGGCTTTCTAGACTATAATGTTTCAGACTTCAGTATTTTCAGTTTTATTTTGGGTATTTCATACCCCGTTTAGATGTTATATTTTACTTCAGTTATGAGAACCTTATGGCTTTTCAGTTCATATGTTTTTCATTATTCAATATTTTATGCAGTATACAGGTAAAGATATTAGTCATGGGTTAGCTTGTGGTCTTTTGGGGTCATAAGCATCATGTAGAGTTTTCGGTACCAGATTCAAGGTGTTATAATCAGTTCAGCCAGTTATCATAATTAGTAAAAATTATAATAGTTCAGTAATCTAAGTCAGTTTAGTTGGGAGTAGGATTTAGTACCGAGTGAGTACAGGGATGGAAACTTCTCCATCAGTTAGGTAGAGTCATTACTAACAGTCCCTATACTCCGAAACTACGTACTCAGCATAGGATTTGAGGAGTCACCAGTCAGTTCAGGCTTGACTACCTCCCAGGGGTCACCTGTTAGTTTATGCGTGAAACCTTTAGTTCTTCGGGATAGCATTTCAGTGGATCCACACACCCAGTAATAGTACCCGTGGCACGGTACTGACACCCTTCCAACTAGGGTCACAGGTTGTACCCCAAACCGCTCATTGGGGTATGTCGGTTAGATGATAGTTCACACTGTCTCTGTCTAGTAATCAGCTTAGTAATTCAGTTCCAATTTTGCTTTACCATAGCATACATATATCAGTTATTCATTTATCAGTATTCAGTATTTTAGTTTACAAATTATATTCAGAAAATATTTTATGCTTGGTCATGCATTGTCGGTATTTATAGATTTTATGCATTCTATTCAGTACGTCATTCATTCAGTCAGTTATTACTCTTGTACATGAAACCATGCATATGAGCCTACCTTATTTAGCATACCAGTACATTCAAAGTATTGATTGCATACTTATTGCTTGTGCTATGATGTATCTATCATAGGTTCAGATGCTCAGTTCTTGAATCGTACATAGATATTCTAGAATATTATCTATAGTAGTGGTGAGTCCTCATACCTTAAGGATATGGTTTATTTATCTTAGTCTACTTTATCAGTTTAAGTATTTTTTATTCAGTCAAAGTTAGTTGGGGGTTTGTCCCATCAGCTCTACAGTCATTCAGTAGAGGCCTTTTAGACTAGTATCGACTGTTAGTTAGTCTTCAATTTTCAGTTGTCATTATCAGAAGTCACATTAGTATTCTCAAATTTGTTTTACAGACTTTATCAAAACTATGATTTAAAACCTTATGGCATTCCTCAGTTAAATTTTGTATACGATCCCTTATTATTAATTTTATTCAGTACTCACAGTAGGTACCAGCTCATGTATTAGCTTATGGTCCCTCAGGACCGTAAGCACCGTGTAGCAACGAGGGTGTACTCTCGAGGCATTACAATTGAAGTAATCCATCACATGTTCATCTTTTGCTTAGTGCCATTCAAATCTATCAAGCTCACAGTTCACCGAGTGCTATAAAATTAATTGAAAATTCCTTCTCGTGATGCTCCCAAATGTCAATTAACTCATGGTTCAAATTGATATACCAATTGAAAGCCTTTTCACTTAGTGAACAAATTGTTTTACTAACAGGTCGATATGTGATTTAGCGTTTCTACAAGTTTCAACAAAGTGTAATATGTTGCCTCGAGTCTCCCTTGTCAAAAAATTGCTACAACTTTTATGGTTGATAGTTTTTTGGTAGGGGTAGAAAATCAATCTGTCTTGTGTAAGTCTTGGAGTAATACAATTAACTTTGTGGTGCTCCATAATATTGATCCTTGATGACGTTGGTTATCATGTATTACAACTGTTTGACATACAAAGCGCTATGGAAGAATATTATTTCTTCTTTTGAAAATTAAGATTAGCAACTTATTACGCAGCATCCATGTCTTGTGGAGAGAACCTGGGAGAAAAAACGGGGATGTGACTCGACTCTCCAGGTCTGAAGTCCTTCAATTTGTTCATAGGTTGAGCGATATAAAGATTCTTATCATCAACAAACTTCTTCAAGGTTTTAATGGTTTGTTTCATCACTGTAAGATGCCATACATATTAGTTGAGTCAGCCATAAGTGTGTTGACCTTCATTGAAATTGAAGAATCCGTTGAATCCTCGGGTTTACCATTGTAGAAGTCAGTTTGTGAAAGTTATAGCTGTCATATGAGAGTTGTTGTTTTTCACCATCTCTAAAGAGGTGAGGTATTCATATCCACCCAAGCCACGAGTCTTGAACTTTTGTCTAGGAATTTGCCCAACATGACTGAGATCAGCAGATGGGATAGTAGTAGAGTCCTTCCATGAAACATCATTTATTTTTTTTAAAATCCATAACAATAGTAGAATTTGTTGTTTCCATTTGCAAGAGGAAGAGATGAAGAGCAGAAATGATCCCCATTGAGAGTGCAAAAATTTGATCGGATCAAATTTGTAAAGGTATCGAAAATTAACTGCAACAAAAGATAAATAAAAAAGAGTATTTTTTATGAATATATCTTGTGAGTACAATTTTGTAACATTCTTGTCTCTTAGAAATGATCTGAGAGACTTCATTAGCGTGTTTCTTGATTCGTTGGATGATTTGGACTTCTAGAGATGTACTTCAATCACCGAGAAAGTTGCAATGTGGTTTGTAAATTTGAAAAAATCTTTGCGAAGAATTCCGTTGATTTCTCCTTGAAAGAACTTAGTAGCCGATGTCAATGCTTCTCTAATGCTTGTCAAAGTGTTTATTGAATCTTCTTAGAATGTTATGTAACTCCCAAATTTATAGTTGTATGGAGTAGGTCAGGAGACTTGCGATTCGTCGAAATAGATCATTTTGACACTTGATGACTTTGAACTTGTTCTTGAATATGGACGAGATTTCCACATCAATTGGGCATGTGGCGTCATCTTGTTGGTCTTGCATTTGGCGAGGACACCAAGTCACCCTAACATGTGCCATGTGTTTGGACGTGAATGTGTAATGAACTTTGGTCTTGAATATAATATAACTGACAAATTAATTTGTAAGGCCCAAGTTAATTAATTAACCCAAATGAACATGAACTAAACCCAAACCTTTTATGAATTTAATCCAACAAAATTTATATGTCTACAGAGAGGTGATAAATAAAATAATTGTCAATACAAATGCTGAGGTCTCGTTTTCCTTGAGGTATAAGTTATAACACTTACTAAGATTATTTTATTCAGAAAAGAATATATTTTCTAGATCAATTTTTAAGTCGTGTCATGATATAATGTGGAGATTATGATAAACATATAATAGTTTTATGACACTTTGGAATTCTAATGGTTGATAATAATATGTAAGTATTAGTTTAAATGATTGAGATAAAGTAAAAATGTAACTATTATACTATTAAATGAAAATGAATACTCACTCATATCCGATAAGTGACAAAAGTTATTTTTCTTTATAATTGAAAATGTTTTATTGTAAAATGAAAAAAATAATTTTATCAATAAGAAAAAAGTTTTTCTCCATACGAAATCTGTAAAAGAAAAAGAAAAACAAGTTTATCCTTTGTCTGGGCTTCATCAACAACATAGACTTATCTTTTACTCAGGAAAGGAAAAATAATCAAATAGTCAAATAAAAACTATTTGTGTAGTCAACGCTAGACATGCCCCGTAGACCCTAGCCGCTAGAGGCACTATTTATAAGTGTCTACCGAAAGAGTTATGTCCACAGAGAAATTAAAAATTCTTGTAACTCCGAAGAGGTTAAATTGTTGAAGGAATAGAAATGGCAGCTTCTTACTAGGGGCTTTTAGTTGTAGGTGACAAAAGAGTTTTAAAATGAGGTGTAGGTGACACAAGTTTTAATTATTAGGTGGAGGTGACAATTACTTTATTATGGATTAAGAAAGTTGGATAAGTTTGAAAATAATCCACAAGTTTTTAAATTTACACTTTGATCCAAATGTTCGTTAATATTACAGAAAATAGACGAAAAAAGGCTCATTTCTCTCTCTTCTCATCCGTTGATATTTTCTCTCTCTTCACGATTATTATTGTTCATTGTTGCTACTGCTGCTTTATTCATCATCTTCTACTTCATTATCATCTTCATCTTCTTCCTATCAACCATTATTGTTGTTGTTGTTATTACCGCTACTGTTGCTATTTTACCAATTTTTTAGGTCAAATTTTATTTCGAACATCACAACTTTTCACTTTTACATTACTTCATCAGAGACCTTGATAAGTCAAATTATGATTATTAGTCGAATTTGTCACCTGGGTTACAAATTTACTGTTGTTTTTTCCAACAATGGATAGAAGTCGATCATTATCCAAAATAAGTGCCCACAATTTAAACAGATCACTCATCTTGTGCATCAGATGAGTAAGTTGTTGCAATAGAAGATATATCTATTGCAACAGACTAGTTATCTGTTACATCAAACTGATTATCTGTTTCATCAGACTGATTATCTATTGCATCAGACTGATTAATCTATTTGGAACAACAAAAATCAACTCCTGCAACAAACCCAACAGATAATCAATATGTTTTGCTATTGCTACTGGATTCAAAATTATTTCTTACGTCCAATCATCGACATGTTTGTTGAGAATATAATAAACAGAATGAAAATTAAATATCCCCCCCGTCTCAAATTACCCATCCCAAATTTTCTAATTTAATTTCTCATTTGACTTGTCTTTTTTATTAATCAAGAAGAGATTAAAAAAATCTATGTTTTACTCTATGCATTAATCACTTTTTTTTCAAATTAAAATGTAAACATCATTTAATAGGGGTATTATGGTAAAATAGGCATGTTATTAATTATTTTTCTTCATCAATGTACCATCTCAATTTGGGATGGGTAGAGTAATTTGAGACGAATGGAGTTATCTGTTGAAAAGGACTAGTTATCTGTTGCAACATATAAGTAATCTGTACGGAAAAACATAAATCGGCCCCTGCCACAAACCCAACAGATAAATCTTAAATCCTGCTATTGCTACTGGATTCAAAATTACTCCTTACGTCCAATCATCGACATGTTTGTTCAGAAGATAATAGACAGAATGAAAATTAAATATGAATTAAAAAGGTCAGAATTGATCAAACATAATTTTTTTATTAAACTAAAACAAATAAAAATACATATACAGACTTAGAAAGAAAGAAGAAACAAAATAATCTAATTATTATTAATAGATTCTTCATAATTATTATTATTATCACCAGTCGCATCTTTGACAGGAAGCAGCAGTGCCCTTCTTATCTTGTTGATCTCCCGTAACATTCTTACTCTGACAGCGGTTAACTCCCACTGTAAATTATGTACCTATTTTACAGTTCTCGTACGTCATCTCATAAAATAAAGACTTCCCACACTGGATCACCCGTATCTAGAACACACATAAATTGATAAAAAATGAAAAAACAAAAGTAAAGAAAAGAATTCAAAAGTAATACAACGTATATTTACACAAAAAGCAAGAAAAAAAACTTACAAGAGATAGGGAAAAACAATCAAGTTCTTGAAGAGAAAATAGTTGAAGGTGTAATATGAAAGACAAGAGAAAGAAATAAATAGATATGTGTAGTAGAATGAACGAGTAAGGAGGGACATATTTATAGAGGATTGAAGTTGAATGAGTTAGGTAAAAAGGCGCTAGGTAAAAAGGCGTGACTGTTCACCTCCATTTATTAATACTGGTGACTTTTTTATTACTATGAAAATTTGTGACTTGATAAAATTCTTTTCAGTAATCATTTTTTTGAGTTGTGGCAACAGATTATATATCTGTTGCATTAGATAACACATCTGTGACAATAGATGTAAAATTTGTTGCAGCAAATCTACGATCTGTTGCAACAGATAATATATCTGTTGCAATATATATCTTTTTAATAATCATCGTATCTTTATCATTAATTCAAATTACTTTTTAATTATATAAATTTAAAAAATAGAATAAAAATAAAAAGGCGCGACAATTCACCTCTATTTATTAATTCTGGTGACTTTTTTATTACTGTGGGAAGTTGTGACTTGATAAGTTCTTTTCAGTGACCACTTTTTTTAGTTGTGGCAACAGATTATATATCTGCTGCATTATATAACCTATCTGTGATAATAGGTATATCATTTGTTGCAACAAATCTATGATCTGTTACAACAGATAATATATCTATTGCAACATAAATCTTTGTAATAATCATCATATCTTTATCTTTAATCCAAATTTAGTGACTTTTTTATTATTATATAAATTAAAAAATAGATTTAAAAATAAAAAGAAGCGACTGTTCACCTCCATTTATTAATACTGGTGGCATTTTTTATTACTGTGGAAAGCTGTAACTTGATAAGTTCTTTTCAATAACCATTTTTTTGAGTTACAACAGATACACCATTTGTTGCAACAAATCAACAATCTGTTGCATCAGATAATATATTTGTTGCACATATAAGCTATCTTTTTAATACTCAACATATCTTTAATCCTAAGTTGGTGACTTCTATTATATAAATTAAAAAAACAGATTTAAAAATAAATATGTCGAAAAGTCATGATCATTTATTAAAATTAAATAATCGTTCTGTTACGGTTATAAATTATGTTTATCATTTATTTTCTTATTATTTATTTATGAATCATTTTTCATATTAAATAATCGAAAAGTCATGTCTTTTCACCCTCTCAATAATAATAACCCTTTTTTATTAATTATCGTCTGTTGCAATATATGATCGATCTATCGCGTCATATTAACCTCTGTTGACATGTTGAGAATAAGGAATAAGCAAGAACGATAATTAAATACTAAATATGAATTAAAAATTCAAAATCGACCACCAAACGTAAATTTTTGAATCCCTTGGTGGATCCGATATACAAAAGGAGGAAAATACATACATACGCTAAAAAAAACATAAACTAATTATTATTACTACTATTATTATTATCATTACTATTATTATTCTTACTATAAGTATTGTCAACGGGATAATTTTCATCCAGCAGCAGCAGGGCCCTCCTTGCTCTGAAGTCGGTCAAGTCCCTCTATAGTTCATCAAACTGCCTTTGAAGTTCTTGTAAGGACTCGATATGAATCTTTTTGTACGAATCTGGATCATCCATATTTGTAAGTGTAGTAGAATGAACGAATAAGAAGAGACCTATTTAAAAATGATTGAATTGGAAGGGTTTAGTCAAACAAAAAGCCACGACTGTCCATATCCCTTAATTAAATAAAATTGGTGACTTTTCGAATATGTAAATTAAAAAAAGGGCAAATTTCAAAAGTAGCAAACTTAAGCTCATAATTAGGAGTTTCATAACAACTATTTCATAATTACATGAAATAGCAACTTGTATTTTGTATTTTATAAAAGTGTTGCTACTTAAATACATATACAACAAGATTTACTTCCTTTTTTTACTCAAATCAGTTGAGTTAAATAAGGAATAATTATCTTATGTTTTAAAGCAGTAAATTCTTATTTAAAGCAGCAGATTCTTTTTTCATAAATTTATCTTCTATAAATTAGTAGATCACTTTTTCAAATCAAACTCATATATGAAGATTATAGTATTCATGATCTTCAAAAATTCAAAATAAAGTATCATTATCGTTTTTTTCTTTCATTCACACATTTTTATTTTGATTTCTTTTTTTTTCTCTTCTATTTTATTTCTTTCCACTTTATTTTCTTTGTTCTATTTCTCTTCTTTTTTTCCTTTTTCATTTTTTCTTTAATTTTTTTTTTGTTTTTTTCATTCACGTATTTTTTTTT
>NC_061119.1:18840180-18871288 GCF_002878395.1 Capsicum annuum | reverse complement strand
TTTTATTTTTCATTTTCTTCCTCTTTTTTCTATTGTTATTTTTTTTTCTTTTATTTTTCCATTTCTATTTTTTTATTTTTCACTTCTTTTCTTTTTTTTTTGGATTCTTCATTTTCGTTTTTTTATTTTTTTTTTATGTTTTTTTTTACTTTTATATGTTTAACTTTTATTTTTTAAAGATAAATATCTATATCATATATACATATTTAAAAAATATAAAAAATAAATAGATATACAAATCTACATATGTATTTACAGTACAAAATATACATATAAACCTGCATATGTAATTCTGAAAATACATATCTGATTCATATGTATATATAAACATATAAAACAAAAAATCTCTATAACAAAAATGAGAACTATATACATACATATAGGTAATCAAAATACTGAAAATGTATTGTATGAATGTAATCATTTTGAAGTATTATATTTAAATAACATTACATATCTGGGTAAATGTATAATCAAAAAAAGATATAATTACATTACAAATAACTAATACATGTACAATTACGTATATGTACTTTCTAAAAATTCTATGTAAATATATATGTATTTTGATTTCAATAAAAATATATTTTTCATATGTGTTATGAAAGATATATGTATAGATTTGCATAAAATACATATACAAAGTTAAAAATATGAAAAATACATATAATTACCTATGAATTCATATGCAGACCTGTAAAATACATATGCCAAACAGAAAAATACATATGCAGAAACTGAAAAATACAGTTAAAATACATATACAGACCTATAAATATACAAACATAATCAACATATACAAAGGCAAACAATATATAGAGATAAAATCAGTAGATTACAATTTCACTATTCCGAATATACAAACAGATTAATTGACTATACAATCCGATAAAATTCAAAAAAAAATTATTACTATTTAAGGTACCAAAATCGAGTTTGAACAAATAGTAACTCGATCAATTCAATTTTTATCTAATTCGATGAAACTGTACAATAGTCTTTATTTTTTTAAAATTCATATATGAAATATTCAAAAAACTATTTACTGGAAAAAAATTGATATAAAAATGATTAAAGACATAAAAACGATATCAAACAACATTAAATTATTTCAAGTTAATTTAAAAAATTGTTTGTCCCTTTTGATTCAAATTCCCAAATAGAACAGTAAGAAAATGAAAAAAAAGAAAAAAAAAAAACAAAAACGAAAAATAAAAATCTGAAAAAAGAAGTGAAAAAGGAAAAAAAAAAAAAAGAAAGTGAAAAAAAAACAAAAAAAAAAAGTGTAAAAAAAAAGACAAAAAAAAAAGATGAAGAAAACAAAAAAAATATGAGAAAGAAAAAAAAATAGAAAACGAAGAAAGAAAAAAAAAAGAGAAGTAGAAGAGAGAAATAAAGTGGAAAGGAAAAAATAAAAAAGAAACATAAATTAAATTAAAAAATAAAACGATAAAAAAATTAAAAAACTAGCAAGAAAAAAAGTTAGAGATATAAAAAGTGATATTTTGAAAATTTGAATGTTATGAAGATAATAATGTTCATAATTGAGTTTGATTTGGAAAATGAATCTATTAATTTAAATAAGAGTAATTTAGGGAAAAGAGGAAAAATTGAAAGAGAAATCTAAGAGATTTCAAATAATAAAAGGTAATGTAAATATCAGTTAAAAGGAAAGTGAAAGAGAAGTGGCATGAAAAAAGAAATCTTATAAATGGTAACTCCTCAAAGGCAATAAGTGGGGGACCACACTTAAGTAATGTTATGTTTGCTACACAATGTAATTTCATTAAAGTGTTTCTATTTTTCATAATTTTAGTCTTAAGTATGCTATTTCTTGTAGTTTTTCCTTAAAAAAATGGATCTAAATACAACATTTTATCTTTTTTATTGTATTTCAAAAAGAAAAGAAAATTGGTTTAAAATAAATCTAACAGATGGTTAATCTATTGCAAAATATATTCCATCTGTCAGATAACTTACAACATATTGACAATCTGTTGCAACAAATGGATATATCAGTTTGCTTTTCCAACAGATGTGGCGTCTATTGCAACTTGTTAGTCATCTGTTTATTAAATTTAAGCAATAGACGGGCTAGAAAGAATAAGATGTGTACAGATGAATCCACTATCATAAGGGTGTGATTTAAGTAGTATTACTGATAAGGTCACCGGGACAACACACACAAAGTATAATATTTTTGTGAATGCAGTTTTTAACCGATTAAGCACTGATCATTCAAACAAGATCCTGCATTGTATAGTTAAGTTTGATGGGTTCGAATTGATAAGGCTGAAGGCCTCATGGAGATGGTGATGATACCTTGTTACGAATTACTGACGGTTGTTGCTCATATATATGCATGTAAAGTTTTGAGAAGTGATCAATAATTGGTGTCATTACAGAGAACCAATAGTGATTAGACTTAACTTTAAGTGTACATTGGACTCAGAGAAAACCTTCAAAGCCTCGCACTACATCAAACAAGAATAAAAAACCAATAGAAATTCCCCTGGCCTAAATTTATATGGAAGGATTGATCAAGAAGATGATTATACGCCAGAACAAGCCAAAGGAGAATGCTTGCGAGGGAAAGGGGAGTTGATGAAAGACTATATCATCGGAGAGCTAATTAAAGAAGAGACATAGGGTAGAAAGTAACTTCTAGCAAATTTGGTCGATGAAATTATCTTAAAACATGAGAATCTGAATCAAGTGCAAATATAAAAGTGTATCCGATAATGTAAATTCATTTGTTGTCTCTCTAAAAGAAAAATAATATCGATGGACACTTTTCTAGGGAGCTGTGACTAGGTAGCGTGGTCGGGATAATCACCTAGATAGAAGATAGCTGAAGACTAATAAAGTAGCCTTAAGAGCATCAAGATTAAAATAATGTACAACAAGTCTAGAAAACTTGTGCCAACAGAAACTGCAGCTAAAGTAAGGAATCTAAGCGAAGGCGGAAATGTCTGAATTTTAAATGACATCTCATGCTTTCTTGTTTATGGTTTCAATTAGGTCCACTGTTGTTGACCTTATCAGAACCACAAATGTGATTAAAAGTCAAATTGAGTTTCATTACTTTCTTAGAAATATGGATTAATTGATTGTGTTTTATAGCCTTAGCATGGTTTCAACATTTCTTGGAGAAGATCAGAGGCTTACTCTAGTTTGTGAATTTCGATAATTTTCAAGCTTGCCTCCAGCTGGTTGATTCTGTATTCAAGCTAGTCCTTGCCTTTTTTGATGTTGGTATAGATTTCTTGATCTCTTGTAAGATCGATCAGGAATACTACCTTCAAAGTTGTGACATTAAAGAAGGCCTTTAGAACACTTTTTTTAGAATCCTTAAAGGATGCATGGAGGGATGTTGCGTTTATTTTAGGTCAAAATGTGTTGATGCACACTGAAGATGTGGTACCAACAGTTGAACAACACACTTTTATCGAGCATTGTTTAATGCAGCTTGCTCAAACAATTTGATAAATTAATAAAGAAGGAGTTATGTAGCGTGTGAGCTAAACCTACTCTACCAAACCTATCAAACGTTACGTAACTCCAGGATCATTATCCTATTAAAAAAATTTGACCGAGTTAGTGCACAAATCAAACAAGCTCAATCTGTCAGCCTTTCTATTTATCGATCTTATCCAATATAGATGACAAGATTTTGCTACGCAAAAGTCTACACCATCGCCAGAAATGCTTGCCAGGGCGCAAGTCTTCAAAAGGCATCAACAGTAATCTCTCAATATCAAATAATATTGAGAGATTCCTAGTCATCCCTTCTCAAGATGTTTTCTATGGCAAGAATTTCTGCTGATGATAAGATATCTGCCATGCGAAAGTCTACACCGTCAGCAACAATCCTTTCCAGAGAAAAAGTCTTCAGAAGGCATTATTAGTAATCTCTCAACATCAAAGAAGCCTTGTACGAAGGTCTTCAAAATACATTCAAAAAATAAGGAAGTTTTCAGCAATGACTATACATAATTACGGCATCAACAACATCACTAGATACACTGCTAGTTCAAACGAAAAGGCAGAAATATTTTCATTTGCATTCCTAGTTCGAATGCAAACAAAAATATTTCTGCCTTTTCTTTTGAACTAGGAGTGAATCTGGTGAGGTTGTTGATGGTAATTATATGTAGTCATTGCTAAAAACTTTATTATTTTTGAATGTCTTCTGAAGACTTTTGTACAAGACTTCCTTGATGTTGAGTGATTACTAATAATGCCTTCTGAATACTTTCTTTCTGGAAAGAATTACTACTGATGGTGTAGACTTTTGCATGACAGATATCTTGTCATCAGCAGAAATATTTGCCATAGCGAAAGTCTTAAGAAGGCATGACTAGTAATCTCTCAATATCGCTTGATATTGAGAGTTTACTATTGATGCCTTCTAAAGACTTGTGACTTGACAAACATTTCTAGCAACGGTGTAGACTTTTGCATAGCGGATATATTGTCATCTATATAGAAGAAGAGCGATCAGCAGAAAGGTTGAGATATTGATCTCATTTGATTTGTCCACTAGCTCGTGCAAAGTTTTTTGATAGGGTAATGAGCCTGGAGTTACGTAACGTTTGATAGGCTTGGTAGAGTCAATTTAGATTAAACATTACGTAACTCCTTGCCTATGAATTTATCAATTTGGTTGAGCAAGATGCATTGAGCAACGCTCGATTAAAGTTTGTTTTTCAACTGTTGGGACTACTTAGTTAATGTGCATCAACACATTTTGACCTAATACAAACACAACGACCCTCTATGTATCCTATAAGGCTTCTATAAAAAAGAGTTTGTAGGCCTTCTTTAATGCCACAACTTTGAAGGTGGTGTTCCTGATCAAGCTCACAAGAGATCAAGAACTCTTGAGCAAGCTTGAAAATTATCGAAATTCACAAACTAAAGCAAGCCTCTGATCTTCTCCAAGAAATTTTGAAAGCATGCTAAGGCTATAAAACACAATCAATTATAAACATATTTCTATGAAAGTAATGACACTTAATTTGTCTCTCAATCACGTTTGTGGTTCCGATCAAGTCAACAGCAGCAGACCTAATCGAAACCACAAACAAGAAGGCATGGGATGCAATTTAAAATTCAGAAATTGCCGCCTTTTCTTAGATTCTTTACATTAACTACAGTTTTTATTGGCATAAGCTTTCTAGACTTACCGTACATCATTTTAACCCTCGATGCCCTTGTGGCTTCTTTCTCAGTTTTCTGCTATTTTCTATCTAGGTGATAATCCCGACCACACTACCTAGTCGCAGCTCCCTAGTAAAGTGACCATCTACACTATTTTTCTCTTGGAGAGACAATAAATGAATTTACATTACCAGATACACTTTCATATTTGCACTTGATAAAGATTTCTCATGTTTTAAGATAATTCCATCGGCCAGCTTCGCTAGAAGTTACTTTCTACCATATGTCTCTTCTTCAATTAGCTCTCAGATGATATAGTCTTTCACTAACCACCCATTTTCCCTCGAAGGCAATCTCTTACAGCATTTACTAGCATATAATCATCACCCTGAGTAATCCAACCATATAAATTTGGGCTAGGGCAATAACTATATTGGTTTTTCGTTCTTGTTAGATGTAGTGCTAGGTTTCAAAATTCTTCTCAGAGTCCAATGCACCTTATAAGTTAGTCCAATCGCTATTGAATCTATTTACAATGACACCAAAAATAGATCCCTTCCTAATGCTTGACAAATAAACATGAGCAAGAACCGACATTAAATCTTAATAGGGTATTTGAACCATATTCATGGTCTTTCAACCTTATTAGTTCGGACCTACCAAAGTTAACTGTAAAATTGCAAATATCTTATTTGAATAATCTATGATTAATTGGTAAAAACAACATTCACAAAATCAGTGTACTCTATGTGTGTTTGCCCGATAACATTATCGGTAATACATACCTCCCATATGTGAAGTGGTTCCATCTGCATGCAGCTTATTCCTCCGAACGCATCTTTACTGCAGCCTCTTATGATGGTCGGGCCAAAGTTGATCAACTTTCAGTTCCTTATATCTATAAAGAAGAGGAAAAAACTAAATGTCACAGAAAAAATATTATCCATCTGTTGTAATAGATGTAGAGTTTGTTGCATCAAATAAGGAGTCTATTGCATCAGATATGGAGTCTGATACAACATATGTAGATTCTGGTGCAACAGATGTAGAGTCCGTTGCAACAGATGTGGAGTCTGTTGAAATACATCAAACTAGCCTTGCTGGTGGTTTGATTTATTCCAAAAGTTGCTCCATTTGTTGTAGCATCAACAATAGCTTAAACTACAAAAAAACAACAAATAAAAAACATCAACAACAAAGAAAACAACAATATTTGTTCCAACAACATCACCAACAACAAAGAAGCAACATCCTATGTTCTAACACCGTCAACTACACCACACCACAAGTTTCAACAATGTCAACCCCACCAACAACATCAATAACAACATCAACAACAAACAAACAAATAAAATATATACAAAAAATAATACTACCAACAAAGCTTTTAAACTTCTCCCAATAGATGACTTTTTTTGCATATTGTAATTAAAATTCTTGATTTATTTATTCAACAATTAAAAGTTTCTTCAAATTTTTAAATAAATATGATATGGGTAAATGGTAATTAAATCAAAAAAATAGATGTAAATAACTTGCAAAGAAGAAGACGAGAATGAAATAGCAATAATGAACCATACCTTAATGTCAAAAGGGGACCAAAATAGTAATTTCAATTGAGGAATCTAAGATATGGATCGGTTTAGATCCGAAAGGATCTTTATGAGAAAGAGGAGTGAAAAAAGGTTGTGATAACTCTAAAAAGGAGAGAAAGAAAAAGATGAGAGATGAACAAAATAAATTTAGGGCTGAATGAGAGATAAGATAATTCTAATTTCTAGATGTACTAACCTTAATATTAAATGACTAAACAAAGTGTATTTATTCAAATTTATATTTTCAAAGCATAATTAATAAGGCTAATTTAGTAAAATAAATTCCTAATCAATATTTTCTTAATGGGTGTGCCAAGTTAATAGGGGTCAACTAATATGGAACTGAGGAAATACTAGGGGTTTCAATATTCATTAATAATTTGAGGGGCACGGGAAAGAAAATGGGTGACAATGAAAAGACAAGACAAGACTACTCAATGAGATTTTTAAGTTATCCAAGAAATATTTTTACCGCCTTTAGTAGTACTACTTTATCTACTCGGACAAAAGCTTGCTTTAAAATTAAAAGAACAAAAAGATTTTCAAACAAATATGTCGTCTGTTGCAATGGATATAAACATCTATTTGAAAAATCCCAACAACTCAGTCATCTGTGACAATAGATGCAAATGTCTATTTGATAACTAAATCAGATATAACATCTATTACAACAGATATCAATATCTGTTTGAAAATTTCCAACAGCTCAGTCCTCTTTCATAATTGATGCAAATGTCTATTTAATGATTAAATAAGATATATCATCTGTTGCAACAGATATGATTATCTGTTTGAAAATATCCAACAGCTCAGTCGTTTTTTACAACAGATTTTATTGTAATTGATTTAGATGGAACTAGGGATGAATGAATGAGCTCACAGGGTCAACAACAACTTCAATTAAGTCATTGTAGTTGCATGGTGTTGGTATTACGTTCATCCCGACCCGAGTCATCGATCGATCACTCTGGTTGAAATGAGTTCTCATTAACTTAATTTTAAGATTAATAGTACCTAAATTTATTTAGGTGGAACTAGGGATGAATTAATGAGCTTACAGGGTCAACAACAACTTTAATTGAGTCATTACATTTGCATGGTGTTGGTATTGCGTTCATCCCAACCCGAGTCGTTGATTGATCACTCTGAGTTGAAATGAGTTCTCATTAACTTAATCTTTTAAAAACTATATCTTTTGAAATTTTAAAAATTAATTAAGATCAATTCGGACCAAATAAACAATTTCAAAACTTGTCATTCTTTTCCAAAATTTCAAATCATCCCATACAAATCATCCATTTGTGAGAAAAACTTTTCCTTATTTCAAATCTTAAGTTTTCACTCCTCTCTCTCTCTCTCTCTCTCTCATAATACAGACAACAACTACTCAACATATTGCTTAACCCTTCAAAACAGATCGATTTTCTTTCCATTTCCAACCACATAGTTATTATTTTTGACTTCATTCACGCTTGCATATGTGGTTTTCTCTGTCTTCACAGGTAATAGAGTTCGATAAGAGTTTTATATTTGTTCTTTATTCTAAAAATTAGGATTTTTTAGTTAATGATGAAAAAGAAGATTTTTGGTTGTATTATCTTCGAGAATGGGTTAGCAATTTTGTATTTTGATGCTAAAAAGGTAGGAAGCACCCTAGAAAACCCTAGTTTTTGTCTCAGCATTTTGTTGATTATCATTGTATTGTTGGATGGTGTTTGTGATGTTGTTGGTGGCTGTTATTGGTGGTGTCAGTATTTGTGTTTTTGGTGGTGGTGTCGGTGGTCTTGGTGTTTGTATTGGTGGCATTGGTGGTGGTCTTGGTGGCATTGGTGATGGCATTGGTTGTGGTGGTGGTGGTCCATCTGTTGCAATAGGTGCAAAATCTATTGGGAGATATTAAATAGGTCTTCAAACAGATTCCCCATTTGTTCCAACTGATGGATTATCCGTTGGAGTTTTTTTTTTGTAATGTGGTGTAGAATAATTTATTGAAATTTGTCTTATCTTTTTAAAAAAAAATTATGCAAATATCAAATACAATGTATTTTTTTCTACTGTTTGTAGTTAAAAGATGTCTCCCAAACGAAAAGAAATAGAAAGTGGAACTACTTCTGATTAGCAAACAAAAAAGGCTAGAGTACAAATAGATTCAGAGGAACTTCTAGAACAATCTCAGTTAGGGCAAAATGAAGCTGAGAAAAGTGATAACTCCTTCTCACCAATGGGGCGTGAAATAATATCAAAATCCTAGCATTATTCTATCAACACTATTAGTATTGACAAGTTTTGAGTTGCGATGTCGATGAATAGCCCTAACACAGTATTTGGTGATCTTGTACTTAAATATCAGTTGGGAAAACCATTTGACGAACTTAGGAGTATTATGAAGAATGAAAACATAGATGGACTTTTTAAGAAGAGCGGCTTTGCATACTTTCGCAAGTTTTATGAGGACCGCACTCTCCATTTCCCAATGAGCATGATATATGGACTTCTCAAGCACAAGATCAAGTATGCGGGGATGATAAAGATTCGAAGGAGGGCAAAAAAAGATGGATGAAGTCTGGATCAACTATTGTGGCATGCTGTTTTCTTTTGGATTGAAAGAGTTTTCCAAAGTTATGGGCTTGAGATGTGATCGTTCTGAAGAACCTTTCATTAAGGAAACACCCCACAAAGGGTCCAACAAATGCAAGGTATAAAAAGATGAGTTTTGGGCACTGTTGGACCTAGATAAAAAAGGAGGATTTGATGGCAGATCTCGAGAATAAAAGCATACCAAAGCACAACAGGGAGAAATTATGCTTAGTTTGATTTGTCCATTCCATTTTATTGGCAAGAGACGTCAGGAAAGTCATAAAACATGATTTGTTGGCGCTTGCTGATGATTTTGGGAAATTTAAAGATTATCCCTGGAGATATGACAGCTACTACTTGAATGTTGAATATTTACTGACAAAGCTATCCCCAAAGATGATCACATTACATGGCTTTCCCTGGGCTTTCATGGTAAAATTGATCACTATTTTTACTCATCCATTAATGTATATTGAACATAGTTATTATGACTTTTTTTTTTCTTGCTTCATGTTTACATTTTTTAGGACTGGGCATGTGAAGTCATTCCACCCCTCCAAAAGCAGTTCAAGGATTACCCGAATTGCGTTTCTCATCCAAGAATCCTTAGGTGGTTGGCTACAACAAAGAGCAGCAAAAAATATATTAAGGAGGTTGATCTCTTTAACCTTCCGGATGATGCAGTACATCTTCTTTCAACTAAACTATTTTTCGTCAAAGAAAGATATTAAAATAGACATTCCATCAGTTGTGAAGTTGTTTCATAACTTGTTCTTTTTGATGAACTTGATGATTCTGTTTTTTGTGAGCTATTCTTTTTCATGTATTTATCCTACCATTTATTATTTCTAAATCTTCTTCTATATCTATATTCTTGTAACTATAGTCATTATTATCAGTTGTTTTTACGAATTGTTCAAAAGGACTTTCTATTTGTATTTTATTAATTTTATTTTTTCCTGTTATTTTATGTTTTGTTGTTAATACATATAGATTTTTACATTTTGATGTAAATATTTTTCTTCCTGGGGTCAGTTTTATTCCTGATATTTTCCAATATAATACTAATGATTTATCTATATTTTTATTTGTTATTGCTACTGAATAATTTGCACTAATTATAAATTTAATTTTTTGGTATATTAAATTTCCTTTTATGGCGGTTATTATACTTTTTTCTATAGGTTTTATAATTCTATTATTTGCTAAATATAATTCTATTGGTGTATCTATTCCTTCTCTAAAACATGCTTTTATTAATATCTCTGTTCCTCCAAGGTGTACATATTTTATTGAGTTTTTACTTTTTATATCGTTTATTTCTTTATTAATTATTCCTTTTGTTACTAGTGATATGCTAGCTCTTCCTTTTGCATAACTACAATCTATTACATGTTCCTTTTGACTTACTACGAGTATTCTTCCTTTTTTCTACTAAATGTATTTTTTATTGTTGGTATTTTAAATATTTTTTCTACACTTAAGTCTAACTCTTTTCTTTTTATTTCGTCAAATATATTACTGTCAAATATTATTTTTTGATTTGTTCCTTCTTCATTTAAGTATTCTTCCTTTGTTATTATTTTTAAATCTTCTTCAGTTATTTGGTTCATTTTTATATCTTCTTCAGTCATTTGATTCATCTAATTCACTATCTATTTCATTATCTGTTTCATCCTCCGAAATTTCATATATAATATCTTCACTTTCTAATTCATAATCTATCTGCATATATTCTGTATTTTTCTATTTTTATTTCTGATATTTGTTTATTTTTTGGGTTTTTTGGTAATTTACAATCTCTAGCTAAATGTCCTAGTTTCCCACAATTATAACAAGTACATTCTTTTATAGATTTCTTTTTTCTATATGTTCTATTATGTTTATAATTTTTTACATAATATCTTTTTCTTTGTTTCTTATATTTATATTTTGATTTTTTGTATTTCTTATATTTCTTATGTCTTTTTCTTTTCTTATAATATCTTTCTTCACATCCAAATTGAGGTGCTATTTTATCATTACAACACGTTAAATTACTTATTAATGTTTTTTCCATTTTCATTTCTTCTCTATATTTTTCACATAGATTTCTATCTCATTGTTGTAAAAATTTTATTCTTGCTTCTAGGGTATCTACTATTTTTGCTTCATCCCAATTCTTTAATATTTTTGAACTAAATTGTTCAGGTAATTTACTAAAATATAATTTTCGTATTTTTTTACTTTCTTCTATATTTATGTTCCTTTATAATAATATTTTTTAAATGCGCACGTATATTCATCTATATAGCACATATTACACATTGCTAATTTTAATATTAAATTCCTATTCGTATCTTTTTCTTTATTTTGTTCTGCTTCTTCTGTTGTCATACTACTTAATTCATGACTTATAGCTATTTCATATTTTTTTAATATTTTTGTAGGTGTTGATGTTCCTTTTGTTTTTATATCAGATCTTAATATTTTTTTACTTGCTTTGGCTAGGTTTAAAAACCATAATTTTACTGTTCCTATTAATATTTTTTCTATATATTCTGGTGTGTTTGTTGTATCTATTTTATTATCTAATAATTATTTTGATATGTATCCTACCCATAGTTGTATTACTTTATTTGTCTATTACACAGTCCAAATCTAAAAAGTTATAATTAGTTATTTGTTTTGGTGTCCATTTATTATATTCATCATTTGGATTATATCTTTTAAACTTACTTTTGTAATTATAGGTTGGTTTTCTTATATCTGATGTACTAGGTATTATATTTTTATCTAGAGTATTTAATTCTGTATTTATTAGTTCTAGATTTTTTTTTATTAATTACTTCTTGTTTTTCATTAATTTCTAGTTTTCTATATTTTCTAAAATTTTTGTATATGTTTCACTACCTTCCGAGTCATAATTATCTATTTCTTCAGCATCTATTGTATTTATTTCTAATTCACTAGTTTCTAATTCTTTATTTTCTCCTTCTAATTTTTTTTTAAATTGATTTATCTCAATTAATAATTTTTGTTCTTTATCTTTTTCTTCTTTTTGTTTCTGTCTTTTTTCATACAAATCGTTTAGCATTTGTAGTTCTTTTTCTAATTCAGCAATCCTACTATTTTTAGTTTCTTCTATTTTTTGTATTTCTTCTGTAGTTTGTTGTTTTATTTTATCTATTTCCCTTTTTCTATCTATCTCTTCGTTTTCTCTTTTTATTTTTACCATGACTGCCAACTTATCTTCTAATTTTAATTTTTTTTTCTAACATTAAATATAAATGTTCACCTATTTTCTTATACCTACTTCCTAGATTAGAAAATACTGTTTTTATTTTTAATACTTCATGATTTTCATATATTTTTTCGTCTATTATAAATTCTTCTTTGTTCATTTTTATTTAATTGTTAATAGATCATGTTGGTATGTATATTCTAGACTATCTGTGGTTGATTCTAAATTTAATATTTCTTCTTTTTGTGCATTTATTGAATTTTTACTAACTCCAACAATTATGTTATACTGTAGTCTTTCTATTCTTATTTTTAATTCTTTATATTTTTCAGATATTATTTGTTTTAATTCTTTATATTTTTGTAATTTTTGTACGTTATTCATCTAAATAATTAATATATTGGTGTATATCTAAATCTAACAAATTAATCAAATAACTCTAAATATATACTACTTCCGTAACTTTAAATAGTATAGGCTCTGATACCAGTTGTAGGGGGTGTGGATAACTTTAATAGGTCCATTGTAACATGTAACAAACTTTCACAATTTTCTACGTAACTTATAAATTATTGTAAAGTTTTAGTTTTTGTCTTTTTTAATACTTTAGAAGACTTTTTTGTAAAGTATAATAATTAGGTTAGGTAGATAAAGACTTTGTAAAAAATTAGATTACTATATACTAGATTATTCTTAAATAACATATTCTTCGTTTACTATTAGCATGGTAATCTAGATACTTTTTCCTTAAATAGTGCCTCTACTCTGGCTACTCCCCTATCACGGCTTTCTTGCCTCACCGGTTTCGCCTTTAGGATGGCATAGTTCTTAGAAATTTTTCTCCTTTTCCTCTTTGCTAATAAACTTCTTAACATGCTATTTTTCAAATAATTCTACTATAAAGCCACTAACATGAACTTATTTTATCATATCATGATTGTTAGTAATTTATAAATTTAGCTATGATTAACTTTACAATAATTTACTAGTTACGTAGAAAATTGTGAAAGTTTGTTACTAAACATGACATATGAAAAGTTGAAATTAAAGTATTGCCAAAAAAAAAGAAAAAAGTCATTCTCTTTGAAACAGACTAAAAAGAAAAGTAGGTTATTCTTTTTTAAGTGGAGGGAGTAATAATTAGTATCAAAAAGTAATAATTGGTATTTCAAACTTCTTTATTTACTTGTATTCATTATTTGATCTTTCAATTAATAAAAAGACTCAATTCTTTCATTGCATGGTCACATTAACAACAACAACATACTAAGTTCTCCGTAAAATTTTGCCTAATATATTAGGACTTTGAATTAAACTAGTCGAGTTTTCATATTAATGAACTAAGTTTTTGAAAACAAGATTCGAGTTAGTGTATTCCAATCAAATAGCTTTTTAAAAAAATAAAATACTCACAGGACAACAGGCCCAGAATGTTGTATACAGAGGGATAGGCCTAACCCTTGGTATACATACCCATACTGCAAGCAATCTAAGCGAAAGGAGTAGTTAACACTATGTGTTACCCATTCACACAAAAGGGCCTACATAGCTAACTATCCAAAAAAACTGGCCTTATCGTATCTAATTCTGATACTAGGAAGTTGTATCCTATCCAAACAATAGGCTCCTTTAGCTTCACTAGGCATCTGATCAAGAGTATGAAATAGCATATCCATATCAATAGAAGTAGCAAGCCTAGCAAGACAGTCAGCCTCGATTAGCTTACCTGAAACAGCGGGAAAATTCAACATCAGCTTGTGCCACTAAATCAGTTGTGTCTTCCACACTGAATTGAAGATCGAGGTTGTTAGAGCTGTTTTTCAGTAGTAGATTCACAATCAGCAAATAGTTCATTTCAATTGTGCACTTGGTATATCCATTATTCCTTATCAAGTGACTTGCATAATTAGCTGCGAAAGCCTCGACTTCATTATGGTCTTGGCACTGGACAGTTTCAGCAAAGGCAAAAAGAAATTCCACATCTTCATTTCTACCTATTCCTCCAATACGAGCTCTGCCATTTTGAAAGAGGAAACTACCATTTGTGTTGATTTTGTCTCCTCCAACGGTAGGTCTGTAATCTGTTCCAATTAATCATCTTGACAATGATTTTTGGTCTCATTTTTTCCACCATCTCGCAAAGCTTGATACAAAAAGCTCTATCCATAGCAGCTTTAATAGTCCAAAATATTCTATGTTCCATGCTCCTAACATAGAATCCAGTTTGGATTCCATGTTTACAGGAACACGCCGTCTTCCATAAACACACCATGATAGGAACAGTGTATATTAACATTTTGTGTACTGCATTATTCCCAGGGGTCTTCCACCAGTCATTAAGGAATCCCTTAACTGCTTTTCATTGTCTCTGGTTGAGCATTGGTTCAGCATAACATGTTAATGGATCCCTGTTTCCGTACCTGAATAACGGGTCTAGCAGATTGCTATCTGAATGCTTTCCCAAGAACTTCTACTGGTAAAACCTTGTTAGCTTAAAGTATGTTTTACCGATAAAAATAAATATTACTCCCTCTGTTTCAAAAAGAATGATTTACTTTCCTTTTTAGTCCGTTTAAAAAAGAACGACCTCTTTCCTTTTTTGGCAATACTTTAATTTCAACTTTCCACATGACATATTTAGGACCACAAGATTAAAGGACATTTTGGCACATTTGACACAACTTTAATTTAAGGCCACAAGATTTAAAAATGTTCTTTATTTTCTTAAACTTTGTGTCAAGTTAAAGTAGGTCATTCTTTTTTAAACGGAGGGAGTACAACAAATATTCAGTATGAAACTAGAGAGTTTATGTCATCAGAATAATATAGCTACAAATTACACTTACTAAAATATGAAAGTGACACTAACTTTTTGCATAGTTAATTTGTATTTATAACTTTGGCTTATATTTAGGTTTTATCTTATGATGAGTGCAATATACCTTCCAAGTGACTACAACGACATACCCTGTGTACTAAGTGACTAGTTACATTAAATAAATTTAAAATCTATTGATGAAATTTAGTTTTAGACCATCATTATGATATAAATGTGTCGCAAACTCTTACTAGTTATCAAATACATGATTGGTTCCACTGGACTTTTTCAACCTTCATAGTCGCTGCATCCGTTATTTCATCCTTGGTTGCCTTTTCAGCCTTCGTAGTTGCTGCACCCGCATTGCATCCTAAACTTCTGGAAAAAGGGCCAAACTAGGCTTTCAATGTTGATGCTTACATCTGATGGATCATCTTTTGGATTGTAAATAATGAAAGTTGATTGATTACTCTCAAACAAAATTTCTCCTTTATTTGACATGCAATAAACAAGCGGAAAAGACTGATATCCTTGGGATGATGATCATAAGGGTTATAGATGGATAATATTTGTCCAAAATTCTTTTAACCCCATACTCCCTCACAACCCAAACGTTTGTTTAAAGGATCTGATTACTACAATGGTTGGCCCATCACTTCTATTAATGTGACAGATGGAATATTGGGAAAAGTGGAGAAACCCTCCTTCCCTAGGAGATTTTGATATAATGTATGTGAAAGTGTTGGGAAGTGATCTTCTGTTTTGTGTAATAATCAAAGCCCTCAAGCAGATGTGTGAATTATGAAAGAGTTTGGGGTTAAAGAATATATACCTTCAACCGCCCTTAAGGCCCTAAGGATATCAATTCTCTCCCCTCTTGCATATCAAATAAAGGTGAAATCTTATTTGAGCGTAATGAAATGATTTCAATGATGAATTCTGCTGGCTGAATAGGAATCTTATAGCTTGAATATGCATAAAAATTAACCATGAGTACTAGGTTTCCGTCCTTTTAGCTGTAGGGAGGCTTCGAGATTTCATTAGGGTTACGTTCTCAAACTTTTTCCCAAGGGGGTATATATTTAAATGAACGGTTGAAAATTATTTATAAAGTATATTAGGAATAATTCAAGGACTTTTTTTTTTGGATCTGGATAGAAATACTTATTTTTCTTATGGTTCTAAATATTGCACACGTTTTTCTTATGGTTCTAAATCTTTTACAAATTTAATATACAAATTTATTCACCAATCATGTATAAAAATCAAGTTCCAATTTTAATTACCTTGTGATAACATGTGTGAAAGTAAAATTTTAACCGATGTTGATCAATAAATAAATGTGATCACTATAAGATCAATAATTCAGTTCTATTTATTCGAATAATCAAAAGTAGCATAAATGATTAAATATATTTTATTCAAATAATCGGGCTCTTGTGGAATAAAACTAGTAGGTCCAATTAATGTTTTGCTTAGATATTTTTCTTTCTCCTTTTATTAAACAATTAGTGTATCCACGAATAACATTAAAATAATATTTCTAATATTTCATGTTGATGTCTTGTTCGAGCATATTAAATTCTATTATCTTAAAAAAGATTCAACTGTGTTATTGTTTCTCAATGAAATATAAAAATAAAATAATTTTTTTCTATCCTAACCCGCCAACACCCCTCAATTTGTTTTTAAAAAATCCCTCCTCCGCCCCCACCTTTCCTCAACTCTAACCAAATCTTTTTGAAACAATATCATGTAATTATTTTTAAAAAATAAGTTTTATCTTTTTTTAATTATATTGTTCACAATTTAAAGATATTACCCACTCCACCATTTTTAATCAAATTTAAATGAATAAAAAACAACAAATTTAAATGAGTAAAAACAAAATCATTCACAATTTAAAGATATTAGATTGATAATATTTCCTTCCCCATATTTCTAATCAAATTTATATGAAAAAAAAAAATCATGTAATTATAAAAAAAAAAATTATTTTTCATATTTTCTTTATTATAGTATATAAAATTTAAAGATTTTATATTGTTAATATTAATTGTATTTACTTTAAATTTTTATTTTGTTGTATGTCCTTCCACTTCTTTCAATCTTTTTGTTTAAAGTTTATATAAGTAACGGAAAAGGACCTAAAATGTCCTTTAAATATCTAAAATGGTGTAAAAATGTCCTTCACCTACCTATTGGGCTTTAAATATCTTTCCCGTCTACCTATTGGGTCAATTTTGTCCTTCTATTTAACAGCTACCTATTGGTGCCACCTGATTTATGACATGGCATATTTCTATTAGACAATTAATATTAAATTAAATTAATTAATTTTATCCTCAAAACTCAATCCGCCCAGCCAAATAACCCGACCCAACTAAAGTTGACCCGCTCCAATTCCTTTTAGCAAAAAAAAATCCCCGTTATGAAATTTACCTTGAGTTTGCAGGTCATGGACATTCACCTTTCCCGCCATCTCCCAATACAACTTCAGGCACTGAGCAACGCCCTCCATATGACTATATCAGGTTTTAATGCATGCTCTTTACAACTTCAAGTGCCTTTTCCAAATATCCAGCATGGCCAAGTAAATCAACATAACAGCCATAGTGCTCAATCTGAGGTTTAAGTCCCCATAAGTTCTCCATGTTAAAGAAGATTGAAGAACCCTCTTCTACAAGACCGAATGGCTACATGAATTAAGCATCCCTATAATAGTAACTTCATTTGGATTAACATTTTCACCTAACATCCCGTTAAACACGGTTAAGGCATGCTTACCTAGCACATGATATGGTAACCCCGATATCATACTTGTAAATTGTGTACATCAGGTCTTGGAATTCTATTGAAAATCAATCTTGCAATATCTATTCTACCACATTTTGCATACATGTCAATAAGAGCAGTAGCAATTTAGTCAATTCTTTTCGAGTTGAAAATTCTAGCTGGGAATTTTGTATTGGCAGATGGCGGGAAAGGTGAATGTCCATGACCGTGCAAACTCAAGGTAAATTTCATAATGAGGATTTTTTTTTGTTAAAAGGAATTGGAGCGGTCAACTTTAGTTGGGTCGGGTTATTTGGCTGGGCGGGTTGGGTTTTGAGGATAAAATTAATTAATTTAATTTAATATTAATTGTTCAATAGGAATATAGCATGTCATAAATGAGGTGGGATCAATAGGTAACTATTAAATAGAAGGTCAAAATTGACTCAATAGGTAGACAGAAAGGACATTTTAGGCCTAATAGGTAGATAAAAGACATTTTTGCACCATTTTAGATAGTTGAAATACATTTTAAGCTCTTTTCCGTATAAATAATATGTGTGCTATCTAATTACTTCATTATATTATCAAAATCAGTTTAAAATATTATCACCCAACATTTTATTTTTCTATGATATCTTCACTTTAGTTTAATTATTTTTATCTAGTCTGACTTTAAATTGTTTTTTTTTGTTGTATTACACGCCATGATAGTTAGTGATCTTTTATTTTTCAAAATATAGAATGCTAAGTTTTAAATCTAAATTACTTATATTTGATATTCTTATTTTATTAATTTTGTTATTTGTTAGGATTATAATTGCTTGTTATACATAATTTAAGATTTTCCTATTAAATATTTGATGGACTTGTACAATATGTGAGATGTTTCATTGGTAGAAAATGATTGACACTAGTCATTAAGTTTAAACTTTAGATGTTGATTGTGAAAAAAAATTGATAGCTCAAGAATAGTGATGCAAGATTTGTGGGAGTGAATTAGTCGACTTGATATAATATGTGAAAAAGCTTAGGTTGATAACTTATGAAATGTTGGAGTTGGTAATTGTGATATATACATGAAGTCTAATGTTGAAGTAGAAAAATTGTGGCTAAGTCATAAAAATATTGTGGCTAAGTCATTAGGTGAGTAGCAACCTTAAGTTCATAAGGATAAATTATATTCAAGTTAGTATATTTTAGGTGAGGTTTTAAGTTTAAGTGCTATGCGTATTTAGTTAGTGTTCTCAATTTGTTTCGTATGGAGGAGGCTAGGTAGTTATTATTAAACATTGTTTAGAATTGGATTGATGGGATTATAGATCTTGATAGATGATGTTCAGCCTCTTGGTATAGATTTAAATTTATTTGAACTGGAAGATATGAGATTAGCACTACAAAAAACTGCTTTCTTTGCGGGGCTTATATTTACATATTGCGGAGGTTGATAACCCCCGCAATATGATTGCACGGCGGTTTTCAAAACCTCCGCAATTACGAGCGTCGCAATCTATTTATGGTGGTTTTTTATTTACCGCCGCAATCAGTTACCGGTGGTTATATAACGACAGTTTTGACCCCCAAAATATGCAATATTTAATGGCGGTTTCGACCGTCACAATATGCAATATGTAACGGCGGTTTCGACCCCCACAATATGCAATATGTAACAGCGGTTTCGATCCCTACAATATGTAATATGTAACGGCGGTTTTGACCCCCACAATATGCAATATGTAATGACGATTTCGACCCCCACAATATGTAATATGTAACGAGGATTTCGACCCCCACAATATGTAATATGTAACAGCGATTTTGACCCCCATAACATGTAACATTTAAGACTATAGTGGCGGTTAAAACCTCCACTGTATAATTTAAAAACTGTAGGGGTGAAGAACCCCACAATTCAGTTGATATTTTTTAAAAAGAAAAATTACACTGTTCATGATCAATATTTAAATTTGAATTTTATTTAATAAAGTTAATATATATATATCATTCACTGTTGGACCAAACAAAAATACATTTTAATAACAAAAATAAAAATATATTAGATCATAAAAACATTCAACAAAACTATTGTCATTAGTATTAAAAACTAATTTAAAGACAAAAGACTTCTCCAATAGCGATTCGATAACATCATCATAATTACTAATACGATTACAAATTTCAATGATTATCACTAGAATAACCATCACCAGATGATCTTCCATTCATATCCGAAAGAGGTCCAGTAGAGACATCAGTTGGCTACAAAAGTAAAAATAAAAACAGTAAGGTTTGTGAATACTAAATATTTTATAACAATACATTAACTTAATTTTCCTCAAATCAAAATTATTTACCGTAGAAGGAGTGAAAAATCCTGTAAACTGTCCAGGTATCGTGTCTTCTTTCATTATCATATATGTCTTGAATGAGTTCATCATTAGACTGTGAGAATTCACCAGTTCTTTGTAGTTCTCTTGGCTATTATTATGAGCATCTAACATTTAAGTGTAGTTTTCTTGGAAATTGGATGGACATGAATTGTTACTATTTGAAGAACTCATACCGTTTAAATGAGGATGTGTTTGTTTAAAGGATCTGCTAGGAACAACTCCTAATCCCAAGCACCTTACCTTTCCAGAATGCTCTTTTCCTAGAACCTTACCAACAACATCATTTGGATAAACTTCAGACTCATCCATGGTGCTTTGACTTACCGCGAGTTCAATTTTTTCCTAAAATCTAGTACAACACAAAAACCATAGTATAACTTAATCTAGCAGCGAACAATAAAAGGAAAAAGAAAAATTAAGGAAGAGATAGATGTTGCAACTTTCAAACTATAAAGATATTTATCATTTCAAATGTACTGCCTATAATAACTTCAGGATCAGCTTTTTTCTTTTCGAAAATACTGAAACTATGCTGATAAACATCAAAAGTAAACCAACATGAAACAACGAAATACAGCAGGATATTACAGTTCAACCAAAATTCCTTCTATATGTGGTCTGCATAATTTATAATTTTTTTCTTACATTCAATAATCTCCAATAGCCAAAACAAAAACATATGTTCAAAACCAAATGAGAGACTAGCAGAGATATCACTTCCTTTAGTGGATATTTTTTTCTTACATTCAAAATCATGTGTTTAATATTTTGGTTTGATTTTTTAAGTGTATCATTGACGGTGACATCAAGTAGATACAAAAATAAAGGAAAGGTTAAGTCAGCTCTAATATTAAAGAGATTAAGCTAGAAAAAGGAATCAGAAAAAAATGAAATTTGAAAGAGTAATTGGAATCTGCCACTCTTTCTGTAACAATTTGTAAAAATTGGAGTTTGTACTCCACATGTTGTAGTATTTAAAAGCTTGTCTTCTTCTAGTTTGTGCACTTCCTAATCTCATATGGATGAGTAATAACTCACCACTTTATTTAAAAAATGAGCCCTACAATCAAGCATTTCATCAAGCCATTTTGTATTTATAAGTAATCAATCAATATGTGAAGAAACTCTTTTAGTTTCTTCTTTGTCATTCTATGGAAAATTATATCCTGTATGTACTAATTCCTCTGGTTCACTTGTATTAATACAGTTCTAAAAGTCAACCACCTTTATCAAAGAGACAAGATTACCCTATTCTGTCAATACCATGCCATGTGTCAGCTGCTATCACGTGAACTGAAGAGTCACAATTTGAGAAGTCTTTAGCAGCTCTACAGTTGTAACTATATATATCCCTTCATTCCTTTTTAATTTTCAATTTCCATTCAAACTTAAAAACTTCTTTATCTTTAGCTATAGCTATAATAAGGGGCATTTTAAAAAGATGCAGGTACAATTACACCTCTCTTTGTCTATCTTCTGGTACAATAACATGACTTCTTTATCTCCATTTATCTCTCTTAGCTTTTTCTTTGTCAACAACAACATATATACACCACCATGGCTGTCTTTCTCATATATTCCACTTAGCTAGCTTACATACATAATGCTTACACTCGCAGGAATACAAAAAGTTAGCCACCACCTATAGCATAGCTATTATTACTATCATGTATAATTAAGCACATAACAAGCAATATACATGTAAAACCACACATTCACCTGTCCTTCTCAACCAAAAAGCTATGCTATCAACAACATCACATTTCTTTTCCCACTTTCTCTATGTCTCTCTTATAATTCAAAATTTATATATCCATACATGAAAAGTCTTACTCAAATAAAAAGAGTCTTAATTAATTCAACTTTATTTTTCTTTTGTTGATGAAGCTAGCTAGCTTATTAAAATTGACATACACAAGAAAGGAGAAGAGCTAACTTGTCCTTCTCAAGATCCAGTCCCACCATATAGCCACCTTGTTATCAAGCTTTTTTAAGATGCAACCTTCTGGCAATTAGAGTCCCAATATTTTCAGTTCTTCTTCTTACTTAAACATTGATATTTTATTTCCTTAGATGCAATACGAACACGAATTTTTCAATATTTCCATGACCTTTGTTTCTCCACCCCCTTATGATCAGTATAATCTCGATACCAGTATTATGGTAGAAGAAGATTTCGACAAAGTAACTAGTACTTAGATTAAACGTAACAAGATTTTCTTACTATGTTTAAGTTTCGACATTACTACTTAGTATATTAGTAAGATAAAACAAGAACAACAAGTTGCTAGTGAATCGGAATAGGCCTCACACGGCTTCACTAGACTTTGAATTTGTGTTTTGAACAAGAAAGTGAGATGAATATCAAGGCAACAATGCTAGTGAATCGAAAAAGCCCCACACGACTTCACTATACTTTAGAGTCAACAACAAAATGTTAAAATGATAAAAATTTCTCAATAGAGTACTTACACAAATGTCCTTTACCGCTTCATTAACATATGATCCATCTTCTTTCTTATGAGTAGCAAGATAAAGTGTTGCTCGTCCATGCTTCTTTCCAGCCTCAACCATCTTCAAAGAATATTGACTTAACAAATTAAGGATAGTTTCATGTTCAATAAAATAAATAAAATATAGTGAACAATTATATTTCACCATTTCAGCTCTTCTTTTTGCGTTAGACTTGGAGCCACCAATGTGTGGAATAGTTTACTTCTTCCGATTTTCAGCATTTTGGTTGCACATTTTCTAGAAAATAAATACATAAATTCAGTATACAAATAATAAGTTTAGCTTCAAATGAAGGATTTAAGAAGATACCTTCATTTTTTTGTCCAAACGATAATCAACATAAGAAGTCCATTGATCCTTTGAAATTTCTTTGGGAACATTAGCCATAAGTTCAGATCGGCTTAGAAGTGGGTCAAAGGTCTTATCCCACAACTTTAGCCTCTTTGCACCCTACTTCTTTGAAATAGAATTAGAGACATACCGTCGTGCAATTGACTCAGTTATTTCAAAACAAAATCGGGGCTTCGGAAATAAAATATTGGTTAGATTATGTATAGCCATGTCAATATAAAATAGTGGGTTCCTCTCCTCCACATCTTCAAAAAAATGATGCCTCATCAATCTAAATTTATGATTTCTTGTCAAAAATGACGATGACCAATAAAACACCATTTTCTACTATGCCAAAGTCGACAAGGTTCAGCGTCAAAATTATAAGAAGGACATGCTAAACCAGTATGCGTGTTCCAACCAGATAAAATATCAAGTCCAGGAAAGTCACTTACTGTCCACATAAGAGGTGCCCTCATTCTAAACATTTCATTCTTTGATGAATCAAATGTTTCCACATCGTTATACCATAATTTATTCAACTCCTTGATAAGGGGTTGCGGATATACATCTATGTTATTACTGACTGTACGCGGACCTGAAATGATCATTGAGAGGATAAAATTTGGCTGCTTCATACACAACTAAGGGGGAAGGTTATATCGAACCAAAATGACAGGCCAAATGCTATAAGAAGTACTCATCGTTCCAAATGGATTGAAACCATCACTAACTAGGCCTAATTGAACATTTCAAAAATCAGAAGCAAATTCAAGAAAAGTTGTATCGAATTTTTTCCATGCCTTACCATCTCTGAGATGCCTCAAAATTCCATCATTTTTAACATTCTCGCCATTCCATCTTATATGCTCAGCAATCTTGGAGCACATGAACAATCTTTTAAACCTTGGTATTAATGGGAAGTAACGCAAAATTTTTGCAGATTTCTTCTTTTGCTTCTTACTTGTACCAGGTGCATGATCTTTATCATTCTTCTTTGTAGGTTTCCATCTAGAAGTGTGACAATGTTTGCATTTTTCCTCATTAGCATCGTCTCCCCAATATAACATGCAGTCATTTAGGCAGACATCTATCTTTATATAATCAAGACACAACTTCTTGATAGTTTTCTTGGCATCATAAAAAGAACTAGGAAGCTTTGCAAAATCAAATGCATCTCTCAGTAGATCTAAGATCATTCCCATTCCCTTGTCACTCAATCCACCCAAACACTTAATATGATACAATTTCAACAAAAATTCTAACTTAGAGTACTTACATCCATCATACAATTCTTGACTTCTATCTTTAAGAAACTTAAGAAAGTCTGTGTTATTCGAAGCAGGCGTGTCATTTGATATTCCTTCTTCTCCCGCTACTTGTGAAGCACTTGCATCCGTTCCCTCATGCCTTAAGCCTTGAAATGCTTCATTAATTAATAATTCTACGGGATTGTTAGGAGGCAGTATATCATGAGTAACCACTACATTGGGAGAATTATTCAACACATTACTTTCTCCATGTATAACCCAAGTGATATAATTCCGAGGAAATTGCTTGCAGATCAAATGGGCGTGCACTATATCTCTAGTATACCACTTTTTAAAATAGTAGAGAGGACACGAATATTTAATTCTATCTTCTACGGCTGCATTCATAAATGCAAAGTCCAGAAATTGAGTCAAACCACACTCATATTCTGGTGTGTTCCTGGGTTTTCCAATCCAAGATTTGTCCATCTAAATATATTAAGAACTAATCTACAACATAATTAAGAGTTCAAACGATAAAGCAAATTCAGATTATTAAAGAACTAAAGTATGTTATTTCAAAACTAAATATGAAATGTACATATAGAGATGGCACATACCAAAAGTACTTTTAAAACATGAGGTCTTAAACATGTTATAATATTTCTATGCCTATTAAAGCATGTTGGGTAAACTACAACATTTAGATTTAAAAATTTCTAAATATAAAAATTAACAAAGTGTCAACTTTTGAAAAAGATCCTAAAGGAAAGCAAGCATGATTCAAAAGTGGCTAATCCAAACCCATAAGGTGTAGTGTATTTCAATTGGTAACTAAACCTAAATCAAAGGACAGAAAAATAGAACAGGAAGAGAAACAACTTGTCAAAATTTTAATTCCTCCATATTTGCCATGCCATAGAGTTTATACAAGAAGTGAAAAATTATTTTAACTTCCTTAATAATTTGTATAACATGTTCTTATTCTCCTTTCCTTTATAAAAGTAGCTTAATTAACACACTTCTGCATGTTTAACAACAGTGCTCACTTTCATAGAACATTATCAAGCTATAAACGAAAGAAAATAATACTACAATCAATCCATCAGAAACAAACGATATCTCAAAAAGAATAAAAAATTACAAACAACCTATACTGATGCAAATAAGAGCAACATTTTAATTGAAGAGGCTCTAACAAATATTCCACTCTTCAAACCAAAATATGTTCATTATAACCTGTATAAGACATAAATTCCTTCAACCACAAAAAATATTATAGTAAAAAGAACCCATTGGAGACTAATATTTCTTTTAAACAGTAAGGACCTTAAAGAAGAAATTGTAGCATAAATACTCTAAATATAGAAAATTAAGAAATGCTTTAGGAACATATACCAATCGCTGAAGAAACACAATCGCTGGAGAACAGCTACCATCGAAGAACAGCTGTCGCCAGAGTGAATGCTGCTGCTGGTGTCGTCGGAGAACAGCCACTGCTAATGGTTCTGTTTACTCAAGCAACATAAGATGGACAAAAGCAGTAATAAGCTGAAAACTACCTATAATTAACTTATAAAATACACCAAATCACTAAGCAGCAGAAGACAAAAAAAAAAAGATAACTTTAGAAATGTTGACACTTATATAAAGGAAGTGATGAAATTGTACAAAAAAAAGGATAACTTCTAAACAACTCCGTCTAGCATCATAACACAGAGATTCCTCAATCAAGAATAAACTAGATAGAACAACATGTCTAATTCACCGTCCTCGAGCCGGAATAAACAAGAATCATATAAAATTCGAGTCCACACAAATAGAAAACTATCAAAAGAAGTTGCAAAGACGGATTTCATACTTAATTCTCACTTAAACCAATAGATTAGTACTAATCATCCCATCACATTGCACTCATTTCCATAAACAGTCCAATTACAACAAAGGCATCATTTTTAAACAACAAAGCTTATAGGAAAAAAGAAGAAATGTATAAAATTTGAGTACATCCAATTAAAAATTAGGGCTTTTAATGAGATATGAAGAAATATGATAAACAAACTTGCTGGAATGTGAAGTCTGATAACAATGGAGCTCAGAATCAACCGTTCAGTTATCGAAATTCTAGGGTTTTGAATCGGTGATATAGAAATCGAATTTTCCTAAATCACACTCAAACTGCAGTCACTGGAGAACATCTATTACCGGAGAAAGATCAGGTTGGATCGGTGACTTTGCCTTCGACAGATTATTACTTTTGAGGAATGCGTTGGTATTATCAGAAAAGAGGGTTGTGTGCGTTTGTATTGTGAGAAGAGAAGAGGGTTTTTGCTTTTGTATTATGAGAAAAAGAATGGTTTTTACTGCTTTTGAGAAAGTGTTTTTGAGAAAGGAGTCTTATTTTGACAAAAAAGAGGAATTCGCGGGTTTAGTAATTATTTTTGCGATATTTTTTTGAGTATAGTGGGGGTTTCAACTGCCCCAATAATATTATCGGTTTATTTTTAGTGATAGCGGGGGTTTTAACCTCCCCAATTATAATTAGAATAACGGGGGTTACATAAACCCCCGTAATTTGATACATTTGTGGGGGTTAATACCGACCCCCGCAATAAAACCTCCGCAAAATACACTTTTTTTTGTAGTGTAGAGGGATGGTGCTAGTAGACTAAGAAAAATGAGACTAGATTGTTAAGTGATACAGAAAGTGAATACGAATGCGATGAAAATTTTATTTATAAGAAAATGACTTTGGAGGCTAGGGAAAGTTAAGATTAGTGTCCCTGAGAGGAATATCCTACAAAGAAGTTGGTACTTTTCCTATATAGTTTATCAGGATGAGTCTAGCGTTCATGTGTATAGTGATATCCCTACTGTGTTGAGAGTTATGCTTATGTTTAATTAGAGGATATGTCCACAAGTTTAGGATAGTTACCTTTGAGTCAAGGTAGATATGATGAACTAAGGTTGATCGTGAATTTTCTCATAGTGACGAGTTTCAGGGAAGAGTCATGATAAATCTATTCTTATTCAAGAAAATTTCTCCTACTTAATTTTAAGAGGACATTCTACCAATGTCTTATGTATTCAAAGTGTGCCTATGCCTAAGATCTGAGTTCTCCATGCAACTTATGTCCATGCTTCAACCCCTAAACTAACAAAAATAATGTCTCTCAGCAATCCATGCTTTCATGTATTCAAGCTCTATGTTATTGATACAAGATCGACAAAGAAGACACTAACACACAAAAACAGTCCATGATTTGAAGAACCGAGGACACCTTTTGGTGACCCCTCTCGGATTCACTACACAATAACAATACAAGCACGATAACAACAAGATTCTAAGGTGTTCGACACCTATAATCAGCAAGCCACAAACTAATATTACAACACAATAACAAGAACAAAAATGACACAACAAGGTTTCGGGTTTGGACACCCAAAATCGAGAATGAACACAACAATAATAATAAGATAGAATGATAGATAACTTGACATACAATGCACAAACACTATGAACCAAAGTGTATATTAAACACTAATACCCAAGACTTCATACAAATAACATCAAGCTCTTACAGTGACCTTAAGGAACGGAATCCCAAGCAACCAATGTTTCAAAATAAGCAACCAACACAAGTGATTCCACACTTGTATGAACACTCTCAAAGAGCTCTCAAAATATCATCTAAGTTATGAGAAAATGACCTAATATGTTCTATTTATAGCCTAGGGTACAACTTATTACAAAATAACGAAAATGCCCTTAATGAGCCAACACTCCAAAACTTGCTCCATTAGTTGGTCAGTCACCCAAGCATGAGTTCTTTACGTATTGATCCACAATCACGATCGTACTCATATCATTCTCCCCTTCTTAAAAAAGGATTCGACCTCGAATCTGAACCTTCAAAACAATAGAGGAGACAAAATAACACATATTCCTCATGACATGAGGGTTAAAGTTAGCATAATCAACAAAAAAATATCAAACCATATTGTATATTCTACACATACCGTGGGAAATTAGGGAATAAGATACCCTTTTAAGCACGAAAATAAATACTTGTCTATCCACCTAAGCGTGACAAGAAACAAGATAAAAAGAAAAATGTACTTTTTTGGAGTAAGGACCATAGTGTACTCTTAGGTTCTTCATCATCAAGAGGACAAATTGGAATCAAGACCTTACCTTCTTCGGGCCAAGCATCATCATGAGGTTTTCTCCTCATCAATCCGCAAGGCACATTAACTTTCCCTTCTTCCACCACCCTCTCGGGTTCACCATCATCTCTATCATCCTCTTGAGGGGTTCCTTCACTAACATCATTTTGGTCACTTTATCCCTAACAAAATAAGGATCACCCTCCACTAGTATAATGTTCCTTCGGTTTGGGCACTCGCTAACTTTGTGACCCCAACCTTGACATTTAAAACAAATGATACCCTTAGGATTAGGAGTGGAAGAATTAGTACCTTCAAGCCATAGATACCTTTGGATTGTTTTATCAAATGGCTTCTTCTCTAAGGGCTTGTAGGACTTGTCCCACCCAAAGGTCTTCTTAGCATGATTGTTCCTTTCAACTTCAATGGTCGCTTCTACAAGGTCCTCAATTCGGTCAAACTTGTGGACAACTAATTGAGAAACAACTTTATAGCACAAACCATCCTTGAACCGAGCTAGGCAATGATTTGGGGGTTTAAGTATGTCAAGACGTAGGATCAAGTTTTGAAACTCATCATAATACTCCTCAATACTTCTATCTCCTTGCCTCAAGTTGTAGAGCTTTGTTAGTTGCTCTTGTTTGTACCTTTCCGTGACATATCTCTCCCTCATAAGAGCTTTTAATTCATCCCAATCCAGAGAGTCAAAATTGTCATTCCTTGCCCGTTGCAACCGTTTTATCTCCCACCAAGTAGATGCATAACCTTCAAATTAAGCAATGGCATGTGTGGCTTTTTTTTGGGAAGTTAACTCATTGAGTTGGAAAATCCGATTACATTGTAACTCTCAATCAAGATAGAGAGATGGATCACTAGTCCCTTTGAAAGAAAGAAGAGTGATCTTAATGGAATTTAGGCTCGTTTCTCTACCCGCATTGCCTCCTTGGTCCACTAGACCTTATTGAACATGAGGTCGGTGTCCCAAGTTGCCCCTACCATCAGGAGCCGGTCCAAATCTTCCCCTTCTGCTTCTATGTCTCCCTCCATAAGCTCTTCTTTTATTGCTCACAAATTCTGCAAAGAGAGTTGCTTCATCTAACCCCTCACCTTCATAAAAACCCTCACCTTCCACATCATCAACTTGGATCGGTTGGTTTTGGTTTAGTGATGCTCTCGGCATATCAAGGGGGTCTCAGATTTGGGAAGCTTCTTGATGGACTTGAATTCAGTTTTTTTGATAAGTAGGGACTTGGTGGATGGGTTCATAGGTTGGTCTAAGTGTATTGAGCAATTGGGGAAATATATCCGGGGTGGTAGCATGTCCACTAGTCGAGGCATGGTAGTGTTTTGAACTTGAATGGTTGGAATCTAAACGAACTTCTAATGTAGCCATTCTCCTTAAAAATGAACCCTCCATCCCGTCCATCCTTCCCTCCATCCTCTCCATTCGACCACTAAGATCATGTTTTACGCTCATTATGGCCGCCAACAAAGCATCCACGGTTACCTATCTCGAGGCTCTTGGACTACCTTTACCCAAAGCCATCGTACGTAATAAGAAATACTAAACAAAACACAAGCAATAATAAGTTAAGGTTAGCAAAAATAACCCTCACTAACTCTCAAGTTCACACTTTTTCAAGTATCACTCAATTGGTCTCACAAGTGTTGGTACACTATTTTTAGTCCAATGAAGTTACTTGGTCCCTCTTGCGGCTTAACGTCGAAATGGATTTTTGTTCGCAACGACTCAAAATAAATTTGTACGTACTTGAATCAAAAGGCTACAACGAGTTTTCAAAAAGATAAAAGCACATAAAGAAACGTAGACACGAATAAACTGACCCAAAACTAATTTACAACCTAGTAGACAATTACTAGTTTGTTAATTAGCAATAGAATCAACAAAATGCAACTAAGAAACAAAGATTAGAAACTAAGAAATCAAAAAATTGAGCTTACTTATGTTGCGTGAACAGTAAAACGTGATGATGTGGCAGCCACGTAATTGGTCGCGGTCCCACACAATTTTTTTTTAATCACCAATTTGAAGCTTTTGTCTTGATACAATTTGGAATGGATGAGTTTGTCTTTTGGAGGAAAAATTCAAGTCTTAGAAACTTTTTCAAATTCCAACTCAAAAAGTGAGACTTGACTTTACTATTCCCACAAAACAAGGTCCTTGAAATATGGAAAAGTGGTTGACAAGTCTTTAAAGTGATGTGTTCAAGTCTCTTCACCAACAACTTTTCAACTTTATCTTACACCTTTTTTAGATCTATGTTATACTTTATATTGATTAAGAG